>NC_133151.1:3711649-3796278 GCF_048418815.1 Hemitrygon akajei | reverse complement strand
GGGGAGAAGAGAGGGGGAGAGAGAGGGGAGAGAGAGAGGGGGACACAGAGAGAGAGGGGGAGAGAGAGAGAGAGAGCTGGTCTGTGGACCGTAGTTTAATGGACTGGCTTCTGCTATTGCTCGCAGGGTGGGAGTGGGATGAGGGGGTGGGGGTCAGTAGGCTTCTGCTGGCACGAGTTGGGGGGGTTGATACTTTCGGTGCTGCTTTGCGAAAGGGGGGCTTCAGGGCTTCAGGGCTATGGTGGTTCTTGGTTGGGTGGATGTCTGTGAAGAGGACAAATTTCAGGTTGTATTCTGTATACATATTCCAATACGTAAAGAAGTCCACGGATGTACCGTGGGAGAGCATCCCGACTGGATGGGGGAGGAGAGGGGGCTACAGCACAGGATCGAAGCAAGCTGCAGAGAGTTGTAAACTCAGTCAGCTCCATCACGGGCACCGCCTCCGTCGTATCCAAGAAGGAGTGCCTGAAAAAGGCTGTATCCATCATTAAGGACCCCATCACCCACCAGTGCATGCCTCGTTCTCATTGCTACCATCAGGAAGGAGGTACAGGAGCCTGAAGGCACACACTCAATGATTCAGGAATAGCTTCTTCCCTTCTGCCATCAGGGAGGAGGTACAGGAGCCTGAAGGCACACACTCAATTGATTCAGGAACAGCTTCTTCCCCTCTGCCATCAGGGAGGAGGTACAGGAGCCTGAAGACACACACTCAACGATTCAGGAACAGCTTCTTCCCCTCCGCCATCAGGGAGGAGGTACAGGAGCCTGAAGACACACACTCAACGATTCAAGAACAGCTTCTTCCCCTCCGCCATCAGGGAGAGGTACAGGAGCCTGAAGGCCCACACTCAACGATTCAGGAACAGCTTCTTCCCCTCTGCCATCAGGGAGGAGGGTACAGGAGCCTGAAGGCACACACTCAACGATTCAGGAACAGCTTCTTCCCCTCTGCCATCAGGGAGGAGGTAACAGGAGCCTGAAGGACACACACTCAGCGATTCAGGAACAGCTTCTTCCCTCCGCCATCAGGGAGGGGGTACAGGGAGCCTGAAGACACACACTCAACGATTCGAGGAACAGCTTCTTCCCTCTGCCATCAGGGAGGAGGTACAGGAGCCTGAAGACACACACTCAACGATTCAGGAACAGCTTCTTCCCCTCTGCCATCAGGGAGGGGGTACAGGAGCCTGAAGACACACACTCAACGATTCAGGAACAGCTTCTTCCCCTCTGCCATCAGGGAGGAGGTACAGGAGCCTGAAGACACACACTCAGCGATTCAGGAACAGCTTCTTCCCCTCTGCCATCAGGGAGGAGGTACAGGAGCCTGAAGACACACACTCAACGATTCAGGAACAGCTTCTTCCCTTCTGCCATCCGTTTCTGAATGGACATTGAACCCATGAACACTACCTCACCTCTTTTTTATTTCTATTTTCTGTGCTACTTATTTAATTCAATCATCTAGGCATCTGTTAGTCCCGAGAGACCATGGATTTGCGCCTTGGAAGGTTTCCAGGGCGCAGGCCTGGGCAGGGTTGTATGGGAGGCCGGCAGTTGCCCAAGCTGCAAGCCTTCCCCTCTCCACGCCACCGATGTTGCCCAAGGGAAGGGCACTAGGACCCAAGCAGCTTGGCACCGGTGTCGTCGCAGAGCAATGTGTGGTTAAGTGCCTTGCTGAAGGACACAAACACGCTGCCTCAGCTGAGGCTCGAACCAGCGACCTTCAGATCACTAGGCCGAAGCCTTATCCACTAGGCCATGGGCCAACTTCAAACACACACACACACACACACACACACACACACACACACACACACACACACACACACACACACACACACACACACACACACACACACACACACACACACACACACACACACACACACACACACACACACACACAGAGTAAGTCACAGATTTTTTTCTGTTATGAGGTACTGCAATGTACCGCTGCCACAAAGACGACAGATTTCACGACATGTGCCGGTGATATTAAACCCAATTCTCATTCTGATATTAAATGTATCCTGAAACTTCGAGGCATCAGTAAGTTGGACATTTGCCATGATTTGCTGGTAAGATGTGTGCAATGTGTCGCTGTGGTGTGAAGCATTGGTTAACAGTGAGCTCAGTAGTTTACAGGTAAATGAATCTCACATTCTTGTCAAACAGTTAACAGGATGTGCTCATCAGCCAGTCAGTCTGTGAGTGTTGCAAAGATTGAGTGGGTTTAACATGTTGAGCCGCTCAATTTTCTTTCCCCTGGCACAGGGCTTGGATTTGCAGAGCGCTCTTCACCACGTTCCAGAGTGGTTTCCACGGGAACAAAAAATCTCCCCCCGTTACGCCCGCCGGCGTTTCCGGGCGGCGATGAAGGTCCTCCATCTCTGGCGGTGTTTCGGGCTTCCTTCATCCTGTCGGTAGCTCCCTCTCGGTTCTCACTACCGTCAGTCCCGGGCGGAGACTCGGGAATACCGTCGCACTCGGATGGGGAAGGATTCTTCATCGCTGTTTCCGTCACGACTTTGTTTGACCAGCCACGGGTTGTTAGCTCTGAGACGAACCCCCCCCCCCCCCAAACCTGGAAGACTGGTGGACCGCTTGGTCTGACCTCTACCCTCTGACCTGTTTGGCATGGGTGACCCGACCAAGAGCCAAAGCGTAAAGCCCTGACTCCAGCCGGCACAGCTCTCTGGGTCACTGAGGCACGCAGGCCTCCAAACCCAATGACCAGGTCGTGATCTACTTGGAGGGGGCAGCATCTATGGAAAAGAGCGACACTTTGGGCAGAGACCCTCCTTCAGGCCCGAGAAGGAAGAGGGAAGACACCAGAATTTTTAAAAGGTGGGGGAGGGGAAGGAGGCCAGCTGGAAGGTGATAGGTGAAGCCGTGTGGGTGGGAAAGGTCACGGGCTGGAGAAGAATGGAGAGGAGAGTGGACTATTGGAGAAAGGGAATGAGGAGAGGAGAGGAGAGTGGACTATTGGAGAAAGGGAATGAGGAGAGGAGAGGAGAGTGGACTATTGGAGAAAGGGAATGAGGAGAGGAGAGAAGAGTGGACTATTGGAGAAAGGGAATGAGGAGAGGAGAGTGGACTATTGGAGAAAGGGAATGAGGAGAGGAGAGGAGAGTGGACTATTGGAGAAAAGGAATGAGGAGAGGAGAGTGGACTGTTGGAGAAAGGGAATGAGGAGAGGAGAGGAGAGTGGACTATTGGAGAAAAGGAATGAGGAGAGGAGAGTGGACTATTGGAGAAAGGGAATGAGGAGAGGAGAGTGGACTATTGGAGAAAGGGAATGAGGAGAGGAGAGGAGAGTGGACTATTGGAGAAAAGGAATGAGGAGAGGAGAGGAGAGTGGACTATTGGAGAAAAGGAATGAGGAGAGGAGAGTGGACTATTGGAGAAAAGGAATGAGGAGAGGAGAGTGGACTATTGGAGAAAAGGAATGAGGAGAGGAGAGTGGACTATTGGAGAAAGGGAATGAGGAGAGGAGAGGAGAGTGGACTATTGGAGAAAGGGAATGAGGAGAGGAGAGGAGAGTGGACTATTGGAGAAAAGGAATGAGGAGAGGAGAGTGGACTATTGGAGAAAAGGAATGAGGAGAGGAGAGTGGACTATTGGAGAAAGGGAATGAGGAGAGGAGAGGAGAGTGGACTATTGGAGAAAAGGAATGAGGAGAGGAGAGTGGACTATTGGAGAAAAGGAATGAGGAGAGGAGAGTGGACTGTTGGAGAAAGGGAATGAGGAGAGGAGAGGAGAGTGGACTATTGGAGAAAGGGAATGAGGAGAGGAGAGGAGAGTGGACTATTGGAGAAAAGGAATGAGGAGAGGAGAGTGGACTATTGGAGAAAAGGAATGAGGAGAGGAGAGTGGACTATTGGAGAAAGGGAATGAGGAGAGGAGAGTGGACTATTGGAGAAAGGGAATGAGGAGAGGAGAGGAGAGTGGACTATTGGAGAAAAGGAATGAGGAGAGGAGAGTGGACTATTGGAGAAAAGGAATGAGGAGAGGAGAGTGGACTATTGGAGAAAGGGAATGAGGAGAGGAGAGGAGAGTGGACTATTGGAGAAAAGGAATGAGGAGAGGAGAGTGGACTATTGGAGAAAGGGAATGAGGAGAGGAGAGGAGAGTGGACTATTGGAGAAAGGGAATGAGGAGAGGAGAGTGGACTATTGGAGAAAGGGAATGAGGAGAGGAGAGTGGACTATTGGAGAAAGGGAATAAGGAGAGGAGAGGAGAGTGGACTATTGGAGAAAAGGAATGAGGAGAGGAGAGTGGACTATTGGAGAAAGGGAATGAGGAGAGGAGAGTGGACTATTGGAGAAAGGGAATGAGGAGAGGAGAGTGGACTATTGGAGAAAGGGAATGAGGAGAGGAGAGGAGAGTGGACTATTGGAGAAAAGGAATGAGGAGAGGAGAGTGGACTATTGGAGAAAAGGAATGAGGAAAGGAGAGTGGACTATTGGAGAAAGGGAATGAGGAGAGGAGAGTGGACTATTGGAGAAAGGGAATGAGGAGAGGAGTGTGGACTATTGGAGAAAGGGAATGAGGAGAGGAGAGTGGACTATTGGAGAAAGGGAATGAGGAGAGGAGAGGAGAGTGGACTATTGGAGAAAGGGAATGAGGAGAGGAGAGTGGACTATTGGAGAAAGGGAATGAGGAGAGGAGCGTGGACTATTGGAGAAAGGGAATGAGGAGAGGAGAGGAGAGTGGACTATTGGAGAAAGGGAATGAGGAGAGGAGAGGAGAGTGGACTATTGGAGAAAGGGAATGAGGAGAGGAGAGTGGACTATTGGAGAAAGGGAATGAGGAGAGGAGAGTGGACTATTGGAGAAAGGGAATGAGGAGAGGAGGGGAGAGTGTACTATTGGAGAAAGGGAATGAGGAGAGGAGAGGAGAGTGGACTATTGGAGTAAAGGAATGAGGAGAGGAGAGTGAACTATTGGAGAAAAGGAATGAGGAGAGGAGAGTGGACTATTGGAGAAAAGGAATGAGGAGAGGAGAGGAGAGCGGACTATTGGAGAAAGGGAATGAGGAGAGGAGGGGAGAGTGGACTATTGGAGAAAGGGAATGAGGAGAGGAGAGGAGAGTGGACTATTGGAGAAAAGGAATGAGGAGAGGAGAGCGGACTATTGGAGAAAGGGAATGAGGAGAGTGGACATTCTCGGATATTAAAAGGACCTATTCAACTATTGAATGCGATATTGAGCTACGATCATAACGAATAGCCATAGTTGTCTATGTTTCTAGGGTTGACAAGTGACTCAGTGTGATTCTCATTCACAGCAGAAAGAGCTCAACTTCTACAAGCCTCAGGGTGTTGAAGTGTTTCTATCGTTAAGTCCTGAAAGTCTATTATTCGGATGCTGCTGCCCATCATCTCAGTTTTTCCCAGTAAATGTGGGTAATTGTTGAGCCCTATAAAGAGTTCCTTGCAAGTCACCGTATGTAGTCTACGTGGTATCTGTCCTGATGAGGCGACACTCGGGCTGGACGAACAACGTCTGGGTGGCCTCCAACCTGATGGCGTGAACATCGGTTCCTCAAACTTCCGGTAATGCCCCCCTTCACCAGTCCTGATCCCCTTTTCCCCCTCTCTCACCTTATCTCCTCACCCGCCCATCACCTCCCTCTGGTGCTCCTCCCCCCTTTCCCTTTCTTCCACGGCCTTCTGTCCTCTCCTATCAGACTCCCCCTTCTCCAGCCCTGTATCTCTTTCACCAATCAGCTTCCCAGCTCCTTACTTCATCCCTCCCCCCCTCCCGGTCTCACCCGTCACCTTGTCTTTCTCTCTCCGCTCCCCCCACCCCCACACCTTTCAAATCTACTCCTCAGCTTTCTTTCCCCAGCCCTGCCGAAGGGTCTCGGCCCGAAATGTCGAGAAGTGGAACAAACTCATAGAGTAGAGGATAGGCCGATTCGAGCCCCACCCGCCTAAACCGGGAGCGAGGTTCGATCGATCTGATCACCGGGCCGAGGTTTAGAGGGTGGTTACAAGCTGGAACGTGGCGGCGGGGGGCCCAGGCCCGGAGCATATTGACGCGACAGGGCCTGGGTCTTAAAGCGAGGGACATCCTGACGTATGGACGATTTAAACACGGGGCCAGATGGATTGAAAAGGCCGGGTGTCAGGAGCAGAGGTCAGGGTCGGGCTGGCTCTGCTCACAGCTCCTTTACTCCGCTCTGCGTTGCACCGAGATCGAGGCCGTGGCCTACTCCAGGCTTCATGCCTGCGGACTCTGCTACGTTTACTCCGCTGGGCCCTGAACTGAGGCTAAGGCCCTGGGCCCGTTCTGGCCGCTCGGGGCTTTGTGTCTGAGGACTCACTTTCGTTCGGAATGCTGTTTGCTTTACTCTTATTGTTTGCACGATTTTATTTTCTCTGCACATCGGGGGCTTGTTGGTCTTCTTTTCCACAGGTTCTTTAAGAGATTACTAGACAGGTATATGGAGGAATTTAAGGTAGAGGGTTATATGGGAGGCAGGGTTTAAGGGTCGGCACAACATTGTGGGCCAAATGGCCTGTACTGTGCTGTATTGTTCTTTGTTCTTTCAGGTTTCCTTTGTTCCGTGGCTTCCTGTAGGGAGACAATCTCAAGGTTGTATAATGTATACATACTTCAATAATAAATGTACTTTGAACTTTGAACAATATCCACATATATTGGGGAAAGAATATTGACCTAGCCTAGTTCTTACAGCATGGGTGGAGGCCATTTGGCCCATCCTGCCTATCCTTGATCTCAGTAGGGAAATCCCATCAGCCCCATTCTCCTCCTATTTCCCCGTATCAATTTCCCTGTATTGTACACTTTGAATTTTGGGATGAACTCAGAGCACCCGGGAAGAGAAAGGTAAAGAAAGATTAGTTTTATTTGTTACTGAATATTGAAACATCGAAGTGCAAAATGAAGTGTGTCGTTTGCGTCTATAATTTGCTGCCGGGGAGCTTCATGTCAACGTCCCACGCCGACAGATTACGGACCCTACCCTGTACGTCTTTGGAATGTGGGAAGAATCCGGAGTGCCCGGAGGAAATCCGTGCCCTAGCAGAAGCGGACACGGGAAATCCTGACGGACAGCGGTGGGAATTGAACCCCGATCTTCCAGCCGGCGCTGTAAAACGTTACACGAACCCGACGTATGAAAAATACCATGTGGTCGTGGGGAGAGCTTGCACCCTCCAGGCAGACAGCGTCCGAGGCCACGATCTAACCCGGATCACTGGATCTGTAGGGCAACAGCACTGACTATCATACCTCCATTGTCCAGGTCAGGGGCTCCCAACCTTTCTTAGGCCATGGGTTCCTACCATTAACCGAGGGGTCCGGGGGCCCCTCATCGAAATGAATGAAGAGCGTTTGCTTTAAATTTATTGAAGAAGACAGCTATTGAATCTCAAATGGAGACGACAGGACGTACAGGAGGGAGATATACCAGCTGGTTGAGTGGTATCGCCATGACAACCTTACACTCGACGTCAGTAAGACCAAAGATTGTAGACCTCAGAAAAGGTGAGACGAAGGGACACCCACCAATCCTTATAGAGGGATTTATACATAAAACCCTGGCCTCCACAGCCGCCTGTGGCAAAGAATTTCACAGATTCACCACCCTCTGCCTAAAAGAAATTCCTCCTCATCTCCGTTCTAAAAGGACTCCCCTCTATTCTTAGTCCTCTGGTCTAAGACCCCCCCCCCCCCCCCCATAGGAATCAGCCTCTCCACATCCACTCTATCGAGGCCTTTCACCATTCAACGGTTTTCAATGAGGTCACCCCTCGTTGTTCTGAATTCTAGTGAATACAGGCCCAGAGCCATCAGATGCTCTTTATATGACAAGCCGTTCAATCCTGGAATCATCTTCACGAACCTCCTTTGAACCCTCTCCAGTTTTAGTCCATCCTTTCTAAGATAAGGGGTCCAAAACTGCTTGCAATACTCCAACTGAATCTTCACCAGTGCTTTATAAAATCTCAACATTACATCCTTGCTCTTGTATTTTAGTCCTCTTGAAATGAACGCTAACATTGCATCACCACAGACCTTTAAATTAACCTTTAGGGAATCCTGCACAAGGACTCCCAAGTCCCTTTGCATTTCTGTTTTTTTTTGCGTTTTCTCTCCATTTAGAAAACAGTCAACCCTTTCATTTCTTCTACCAAAGAGCACGACCATACACTTGCTGACACTGAATTCCAGCCGCCATTTCTTTGCCCATGCTCCTAATAGAACATAGAACGTAGAATAGTAGAGCACATTACAGGCCCTGCGGCCCACAATGTTGTGCCGACCCTCAAACCCTGCCTCCCATATATCCCCCCCACCTTAAATTCCTCCATATACCTGTCTAGTAGTCTCTTAAACTTCATTAGTGTATCTGCCTCCACCACTGACTCAGGCAGTGCATTCCACACACCAACCACTCTCTGAGTGAAAAACCTTCCTCTAATATCCCCCTTGAACTTCCCTCCCCTTACCTTAAAGCCATGTCCTCTTGTATTGAGCAGTGGTGCCCTGGGGAAGAGGCACTGGCTGTCCACTCTGTCTATTCCTCTTAATATCTTGTACACCTCTATCATGTCCCCTCTCATCCTCCTTCTCTCCAAAGAGTAAAGCCCTAGCTCCCTTAACCTCTGATCATAATCCATACTCTCTAAACCAGGCAGCATCCTGGTAAATCTCCTCTGTACCCTTTCCAGTGCTTCCACATCCTTCCTATAGTGAGGCGACCAGAACTGGACACAGTACTCCAAGTGTGGCCTAACTAGAGTTTTATAGAGCTGCATCGTTACCCCGTGACTCTTAAACTCTATCTTGGGACTTATGAAAGCTAACACCCCATAAGCTTTCTTAACTACCCTATCTCCCTGTGAGGCAACTTTCAGGGATCTGTGGGCATGTACCCCCAAATCCCTCTGCTCCTCCACACTCCCAAGTACCCTGCCTAATCTGTCTAAGTCCTTCTGTCGTCTCTCTACTTCCTCAATGATACCTCCCTCCACCTATCATCTTGTGTGAACTTTGCAACAAAGCCATCAATCCCATCATCCAAGTCTTTGACATATAACGTAAAAAGAATCGGTTCCAACACAAACCCTTGTGGAACACCACTAGTCACTTAATTTCACTACTATATTTATTGATATATACTTTGTAATTCTGAGATTTTTTTTTCTCTATTATCATTGTACTGCAAGTTTAACTAATTTCACCACAGACGCTGGTGATACTAAACCTGATTCTGATTCTGATCCGATAGGATCGTTGACAGAGAATTGCAACAACTCCACAGCAGCAGCTAAATTCAGCTCAAGACAGAAATCTCTTGTATGCTTCAGACAAAGGCACTTTTGCTTTAAGGCTCTCAAAGTCAAAGGAAGTTTATTATCAAAGTATGTATCTACCAGGAAGGGTGAGAGAGTTGTAATTCTTTTAAGACGGTGTCTTCTCTTTTTAAGTCCGCTTCTGAAGTTTTGCTGTCAGGATTTTGAGTATTGATTTTGTTTGAGAAGGTGGGAACGCGGAATCACTGTTGTCTGATTTCGAATAAAGGGGATTACTGATTCTAAAGCAGGAAATCTGCGTTTACGTTTGATTGCTAAATCTTGACCTCCGGTTAGCATGTAACATGAGTGCTGGCGCGTGGCCTAGTGGATAAGGCACCGGCCTAGTGATCTGAAGGTCGCTGGTTCGAGCCTCAGCTGAGGCAGCGTGTTGTGTCCTTGAGCAAGGCACTTAACCACACATTGCTCTGCGACGACACCGGTGCCAAGCTGTATGGGTCCTAATGCCCTTCCCTTGGACAACATCAGTGGCGTGGAGAGGGGAGACTTGCAGCTTGGACAACTGCCGGTCTTCCATACAACCTCACCCAGGCCTCAGTCAACATTGAAATTGATGGACAGCTGAAGAGAGAGAGAGAGAGAGAGAGAGAACATGAGATTATACAGTAATTCAAGAAAGGAGATAGGTGTCCAATGATTGACAGCACAGAGGTTTCATCCAACTAAATACAAACAAATGCAGATGAGGAGAGCTGGCACTGAACTTTTATCGCCTAACCCCCCACCTGACATGTCCTTCCTTGTTTCTTTCCGTCATTTCACCCTGGCCCTCCTACAGCCGTTGGACACCAGTCCCTGGCCTGCCTGGTCGTCAAAGTCAACGTAATTTGGAGTAAATTTATTATCAAAGTACGGGTGTAGGGTAACGTAATGGGTGGAAATTCACAATGCACCGACATTGGGGGTTGGGGTTTCGCTCTAAGCGTCCGGTCTGACGTAATGCACGAAGTGGGCAGATACTTGGCAGATGGCGTTTAATGTGAATAAGTGTGAGGTTATCCACTTTGGGAGTAAGAACAGGAAGGCAGATTATTATCTGAACGGTGTAGAGTTAGGTAAGGGAGTAATACAAAGAGATCTCGGAGTCCTTGTTCATCAGTCACTGAAGGTGAATGAGCAAGTGCAGCAGGCAGTGAAGAAGGCTAATGGAATGTTGGCCTTTATTACAAAGGGAATTGAGT
This sequence comes from Hemitrygon akajei, assembly GCF_048418815.1. Classification (NCBI taxonomy): domain Eukaryota; kingdom Metazoa; phylum Chordata; class Chondrichthyes; order Myliobatiformes; family Dasyatidae; genus Hemitrygon; species Hemitrygon akajei. Next base: position 3,785,739 of record NC_133151.1, on the reverse strand, counting down.
ACAAGAGCAAGAAAATCCTCTTGCATTTGTACAGGGCCCTGGTGAGACCACACCTGGAGTATTGTGTACAGTTTTGGTCTCCAGGGTTAAGGAAGGACATCCTGGCTGTAGAGGAAGTGCAGCGTAGATTCACGAGGTTAATTCCTGGGATGTCTGGACTGTCTTACGCAGAGAGGTTAGAGAGACTGGGCTTGTACACGCTGGAATTAAGGAGATTGAGAGGGGATCTGATTGAAACACATAAGATTATTAAGGGATTGGACAAGATAGAGGCAGGAAATATGTTCCAGATGCTGGGAGAGTCCAGTACCAGAGGGCATGGTTTGAGAATAAGGGGTAGGTCATTTAGGACAGAGTTAAGGAAAAACTTCTTCTCCCAGAGAGTTGTGGGGGTCTGGAATGCACTGCCTCGGATGGCAGTGGAGGCCAATTCTCTGGATGCTTTCAAGAAGGAGCTAGATAGGTATCTTATGGATAGGGGAATCAAGGGATATGGGGACAAGGCAGGAACTGGGTATTGATAGGAATTGATCAGCCATGATCTCAAAATGGCGGTGCAGGCTCAAAGGGCCGAATGGTCTACTTCTGCACCTATTGTCTATTGTCTAAGTGAGGCCTCGCCAGTGCTTTATAAAGTATTGTAATATACTACCCTGAGATTCATTTTCTTGCAGGAATTTACAGGGAAATTGGTATGGGGTAGTGTAGTGGTCAGCACGACGCTTTACAGTACCGATGACCCAGGTTCGATTCCCGCCGCTGCCTGTGAGGGGTTTGTACGTTCCCCCTGTGACCGCGTGGGTTTCCTCCGGGTGCTCCGGTTTCCTCCCACAGGCCAAAGATGTACCGGCTGGTAGGTTAATTAGTCATTATAAATTGGCCCACGATTGGGCTAGGATTATCACAGGGGATTGCTGTGTGGTGCGGCTTGAAGGACCGGGAGGACTAATTCAACAAATAAATAATCTCCCCTGACTGGAGATAATCAGATAAATAATCTCCCCCGGCGGTCACCCTGGAAGGGTGGAAGTCACCATGGCAACCTTGGCCTCATCTTGTCATGTCTATGCTCACGTTATGGTTTCTGGTCACTCCTTTTATTTAATTGGTATTTTGCGGCGATTTTTATCGGGGGGGGCGGCGGACCGGCTCTGCGGCTAGTGGGCAACGAACGACACGGCGGTAAGTTTAAACATCCCTGGGCTGCTTCAATGACTCTGTCGTTCGATGTTTTATATTTTTGCTGTTTGCAAAACGAGTTATTTTTTGGCTTGGCGGGTGTTTGATGCGAGTCCCATGGCACTTCTTTGTTTCGTGGCTGTCTGTGAGGAAGTCGAATCCCAGGGTCATATACTTGTCGAAGAATTTACCCTGCTTTACCATATTTTACTGTAAGATAATTTACCCCGTTATCAATCAGAAATAATGACATGGGCCTCGGTATGCGGTTAACCCCTTAATACGTGACCCCGGGGACCCATCGCGTTACAATGTCGGGTTACATCTTAAATTTGTACAGTAAATTGTGGGCAATAGCCGACAGGCTAAACATACTTAATCGGCGATTTCAAGAAGCATTCATTAGGTCGGAGCCTGATCGCAAACGTTTTCCGCACAGTGCGCCAAGTTAGAACTGCACGTCCACATTCAGTTCCCCTATTAGCCAGGCAGTCTCAGACAAAGGTTAGTAATACCTCATTGCTGGTGTGATCTATCACTAGCTATTGTTACCTTGCACAAACAAGTCAGCATCCTAAGTCTTATACTGTCACCTCAGGCCCAAATCTTGAGCGATACTTAACTAGTCAGGCTTGACAACAAAATTTGATTTTCTTCCAAAATACTGCATACATACTTTGATAATAAATGTACTTTGAATCTTAACAGAGACTCATCCGTCCCCTTTGTCCTATCCATCCCTCCCCTTTGTCCTATCCATTCCTCCCTCACCTTTTCTGCAATTTAATGCTAAAGCTTGTTTCCCCCACTTTTCCACTGCTAATATACTCGAACCACCCCCTTCGTTTCCTCTCGCCACAGATGCTGCCAGACCTGCTCGAGTTTTTCCTGCTTTTTTCTATGAAACATTGAGGCATTGTCTCTGAAAATTCACTTTTTTTGCAGCTCCCACCATTTTAGGACAACACAAATGTGGGGCAGGGGAGGAGGTCCAGCCAGTGAAATATTACAGTAGCCCTGTGGCGAGGAAGATGATGGGGTTGCTAATTTGTGTACAGCAATCAAATGGTCATGTGATCGTCTCTGTCGGCCATATTGCGAAGAGTTAAGGGCAATAAAATGGTGATGGAGGCATCCTGTATCTCCCCCAACCAAATCACAGATTGTCAGTGGGAGGATATTTGGACCACCCAATCCATACCAGCTTCACGTATGTGCAAACCACTCCCAGCCCCTCAGCCTGACAAATTATTTCCCTTTGAAGCGCACTCACTTCCACTTTGAACACTGCGACTGCACCCGTCTCCTCTATGACTCTTCAGCCCGGAACGCGCTATGTAAAGGTATTTTCCCTCATGTTGCATTTTGAAGTTAGCATGTTTGGTTTGAGGGTCGGCACAACATTGTGGGCCGAATGGCCTGTGCTGTATCGTTCTTTGTATTCCGTTCGATTGCATCCATCATCAGGGAACCAACCCCCCCCCCCCCCCCCAAAACACCCAAACACTCCTCTCTGCTGTTGGGGCTTTGGAGAGGGGGCAGAAGAGGTTCACCAGCCCGGTTTAGAGGGCGTGTGCTATCAGAAGAGGCTGGATAAACTTTGATTGTCTTCTCTGGAGCGACAGAGGCCGAGGGGAGATCTGATGGAGGTTTACAGATTATGAGAGGCACAGTGGACAGGGAGTATCTGTTGTCTAATACCAGAGGGCTTGCATTGAAGGTGAGCAGGGGGATGTGAGGGGCAAGTTTTTAACTCAGGGAGTGATGGCTGCCTGGTGTGGTGGTGGAGGCAAATACATTAGAGGCTTTTAAGAGATGTTTAGATAGGTACATAGACGTGAGGATGATGGAGGGAAATGGACATGGTGTAGGTAGGAGGGATTAGTGTTTGGGTGTTTTTGATTTTTAGCTGGTGCAGCACAACCTTGTGGGCCGAATGGCCTACTCCTGCGCTGTACTCTTCCCTGTTCTCCATTCTACTGTCAGTGCATAGCGAATGGACAAATTCAGCCTGTAGCTACATGCCAATCAATGAAGCGGCTCTAAAGAGAGAGGAAGGGTGGGAGGGTGTTGCTGAGAAAGGCTGAGAGAGAGAGAGAGAGAACGTTTTAATTCTAATTCCCGTTCCCGTTCCAGCGTGGCGGTTCACGGCCTCCTCCTGTGCCAAGATGAGGCCACCCTCAGGGTGGGGGAGCAACACCTCATATTCCGTCCGGGGAGCCTCCAACCTGACGGCGTGAATATCGATTCTGTTTCCAGTAAACAAATTTCACACCCCCCCCTCCATTCCCTAACTTTAACCTCTTCTCACCTGCCTATCACCTTCCCCTAGATCCCCTCCTATGGTCCACTCTCCTCTCCTGTCAGATTCCTTCCTCTCCAGCCCTTCCCACCCACCTGGCTTCACCCATCACCTTCATCTCTCCCCCCTCCTCAGCTTTTTTATTCTGGCATCCTCCCCCTCCCTTCTCAGTCCTGACGAAGGTGCCTCGGCCCGAAACGTCCAGTCTATTCTTTTCCACGCAAGCTGCCCGGCCTGCCGAGCTCCTCCAGCATTTTGTGTGTGTTGCTTTGGGCTTCCAGCATCCGCGGTCTTCCATCAGCTTCTGAGGGAGAATTTCAAGCCCGGGCCTTACTTCCCTCGCTTTGGCTCGGGTCAATGCAGGTGTAACGGAGGCGAGCTAAACTGAGTAAATTCCTGCAAGGCCTGGCCTCGTCAGCCTCTCTATCTGGGGATCGAACGCAGCCAGGCAGCGACACGAGGGAACGAATACCGTTGACCCTGCATTATCATCATCGACCCCCCCAGCACTGGGCCTCTCCGAAAGGTTGGCGCACGCTCTTGCAACACACTGGCTAGTTTATTTATGAGGCACGTCCCGGGCGGAAGATTAATTCTTCCCTTCACCTTTTCTTTCGCTCTGCATTCTACGCCGGCTAATAGGATTTTGAATTTAACCCTTCACGCGCACCGTCCTTGTGCGTGACAGGCTGCTTGCTCAACAGAGGGAGTGAGCTCGGGGAAGATCAAAGCTGGCCACTAAGTTACGGATTTTCCCCCGCTGTAAGCCATGAAGAGCCCAGGGGATCAGCGTACCCTGTCAGGCACCAGCCATCATTCCACAGTCAAAGCCACCTGGATCACACTTCTTCCGCCCCGTTCTGATGCTTGGTCTGAACAAGGACACGACCCTCTGGGACCATTAAAGCAAGGGTGCAGTGTTGACACCGGTGAGGCCTCGCTCAGAGTATCGTGAGCAGGTCCAGGGCCCCTTCTCTCAGAAAGGATAGGGTTCAAAGGAGGCTCACGAAAAGATTCCGGGATTGAACGGCTTTGATGCACCATCAATAACTCACTCTGAGACGTAAAGGCAAGATATCGGCTTTTATTGACTGGAAGAATGAACAAGCAGTGGTTGACCACCATGCTACATCCTGGAGACTGAGAGGCCGGGCTCAGACCTCCATCGCCTTTATACCGGGGTCTGTGGGAGGAGCCACAGGAGCAGTCAGCAGGAGCGTGTCCAGACAGGTATATGTAGTTCACCACAGGGTTGTCATACGAGGAGCGTTCGATGGCTCTGGGCCTGCAGTCAGTGGAATTCAGAGGAATGAGGGGTGACCTCATTGAAGCCTATCAAATGGTGAAAGGCCTCGACCGAGTGGATGTAGAGAGGGTAGTGAGAGCGTCTAAGACTAGAGGACACAACCTCAGAATAGAGGGAGATGAGGAGGAATTTCTTTACCCAGGGAGTGCTGAATCTGGGGAATTCGTCGCCGCAGATGGCTGTGCAGGCCAGGTCGTTGGGTATATTTAAGGCGGGGTCGATAGATTCTTGATTGGTCAGGGCATGAAGGGTTACGGGGAGAAGGCAGGAGATTGGGGGCTGAGAGGGACAATGGATCAGCCATGATGAAATGGCAGAATAGACTCGATGGGCCGAATGGCCAAAGTCTGCTCCTATATCTTATGGTCTTCTGTCTGCATCGAGTTGCTGCCACACGATTGGCTGATTGGAAATTTGCATTAGCGAGCAGGTGTACAGGTGTGCCCAATAACACGGCCATTGAGTGTAAATACGCTTTCGCCGAGGTGCCAACCGATGGTTCCGGATCTCGCCTTTGCCCCTCGCGACTGAAGCAGAAGGGATTATCAACGGAGGCGGCTTTACATTACGCAAGGCAGCTCGGCCAGCCAGCAGCCCAGCTGCACTGGCTTGGCTTTAAGAATCTTCCGAGGGTCGGGTTCTTCCTCAGCAGCAACCTTCACTTATCAGAGAGAGCGCTCTCGCGTCGGCCATAACCGTCTGGTTCGGTGCAGCGCCCCCTCGCAGTACGTGAAAAACCACCGCCAACTGTCAGGTCATAGGCTGCAGGACTTGCATGTGCCCCAGACGAAGGAGTGGGCAAAGAATAACATCATTGCGGACCCTCGCTTCCGGAAAGCACTGTTGTTCATTATGCGTCGTGTCGTAAGACATCATCACTATGCGCCATGTTGTATGGCATCATCACTATGCGCCATGTTGTATGGCATCATCACTATGCGCCGTGTGGTATGACGCGGGTGATATGGTCTTTCCATGGCCATGGTTGTTCCTGGCAAATTTTTCTAAAGAATTGGCTTGCCATTGCCTTCTTCTGGGCAATGGGGTGACCCCAGCCATTATCAATACTCTTGAGTTCAAGAGCCATGAGGTAATGTTAAAGCTACCTAAGACCTTAGTTAGGCCTCACTGTGCTCAGTTCTGGTCAATCCACTACAGGAAGGATGTGGATACTATAGAGAAAGTGCAGAGGAGATTTACAAGGACGTTGCCTGGATTGGGGAGCATGCCTTATGAGAATAGGTTGAGTGAGCTCGGCCTTTTCCCCTCAGAGCGACGGAGGATGAGAGGTGACCTGATAGAGGAGTACAAGATGATGAGAGGCATTGATCATGTGGATAGTCAGAGGCTTTTTCCCAGGGCTGAAATGGCTAGCATGAGAGGGCACAGTTTTAAGGTGCTTGGAAGTAGGTACAGAGGAGATGTCAGGGGTAAGTTTTTTACGCAGAGAGTGGTGAGTGTGTGGAATGGGCTGCCGACGACGGTGGTGGAGGCGGATACGATAGGGTCTTTTAAGAGACTCCTGAATAGATACCTGGAGCTTAGAAAAATAGAGGGCTATGGGTAACGCTAGGAAATTTCTAAGGTAGGGACATGTTCGGCACAGCTTTGATGGGCCGAAGGGCTTGTATTGTGCTGTAGGTTTTCTATGTTTCCGTGTTTTTTCGTGATGTGCTTGCAGGTGGAGCCACACTCCCAGTACCATCAGAGCATGCCCACAGTGTATTGACCTTAACCCAGACATCTTCAGAATTGGTATCAGAGTCAGGTTTAATATCACTGGTACATGTTGTGAAATTTATTTATACATGATAAATAAATATAGAGGGAAAAAAATCTACTTTTATATGTCTATTAAATAATTGTTAAGATCAGTCGCGCAAAAAAGAAAACAGAAATAAAGAAGTAGTGAGGTGGTGTTCATGGGTTCAATGTCCATTCAGAAATTGGACGGCGGTGGGGAAGAAGCTGTTCCTGAATCATTGAGTGTGTGTCTTCAGGCTCCTGTACCTCCTCCCTGATGGCAGAGGGGAAGAAGCTGTTCCTGAATCGCTGAGTGTGTGTCTTCAGGCTCCTGTACCCCCCTCCCTGATGGCAGAGGGGAAGAAGCTGTTCCTGAATCGCTGAGTGTGTGTCTTTAGGCTCCTGTACCCCCTCCCTGATGGCAGAGGGGAAGAAGCTGTTCTTGAATCGTTGAGTGTGTGTCTTCAGGCTCCTGTACCTCCTCCCTGATGGCAGAGGGGAAGAAGCTGTTCCTGAATCGCTGAGTGTGTGCCTTCAGGCTCCTGTACCTCCTCCCTGATGGCAGAGGGGAAGAAGCTGTTCCTGAATCGTTGAGTGTGTGGCTTCAGGCTCCTGTACCTCCTCCCTGATGGCAGAGGGGAAGAAGCTGTTCCTGAATCGTTGAGTGTGTGTCTTCAGGCTCCTGTACCTCCTCCCTGATGGCAGAGGGGAAGAAGCTGTTCCTGAATCGTTGAGTGTGTGCCTTCAGGCTCCTGTACCTCCTCCCTGATGGCAGAGGGGAAGAAGCTGTTCCTGAATCGTTGAGTGTGTGCCTTCAGGCTCCTGTACCCCCTCCCTGATGGTAGCAATGAGAAGAGGGCATGTCCTGGGTGGCGGGGGTCCTTAATGATGGACGCTCCTTGAAGATGTCCTGGATACGACGGAGGCTGGTGCCCGTGATGGAGCTGACTGAGTTTACAACTCTCTGCAGCTTGCTTTGATTCTGTATGATAGCCTCCCACCCCCCATACCAGACAGGATACAGCCTGTCAGAATGCTCTCCACGGTACATCTTAGAAGTTTTTGAGTGTTTTAGGTGACAAACCAAATCTCCTCAGACTCCTAATGAAATATAGCCGCTGTCTTTGTCTTCTTTGTAGCCGCATCGATATGTTGGGACCAGGTCAGGTCCTCAGAGATCTTGACTCCTAGGAACTTGAAATTGCTCACTCTCTCCACTTCTGATCTCTCGGTGAGGATTACTTTGCGTTCCCTCGTCTTGCCCTTTCTGAAGTCGGCAATCAGCAAAGTTCGCACAACTTGGGTCGGAGCTAAGTAGTTCAAAGCTGATGGAATGAAGGGTTACGGGGGGTCTGAAAGAGGGGGTCGAGGCCAACGCAGGTCAGCCACGATCATTCTCAGTGTCGGGGTAGGCTTGTGGGGCCCGGTACCGACTCCAGCTCCCACTTTCCTCTTCTGGGACCCATCGAAGATCAAAGTTCAGAATAAATTTATTAACAAATTACATATTTATTATAAAAGTACATATGTCACCCTCTGCTACCTTAAAATTCATTTCCTTGCGGGCAGTTACGGGGGGGAAAGGATATGCAAGTGGTTAAATAGAGGGAAATAAATTAATTATTGCAGTGTGCACGCTCAATGGCCTCTTTATCTATCCTGTATCTAATAAGATGGCCGCTGCCTGTGTATTCCTGGTTTTCTGCTGCCATAGCCCATCTACGCCAAGCAACTCAACGCACAAAAGCACGCGGGCACGGTCAAGAGGCTCAGTTGTTGATCAGGAGGGGGAAGAAGTGGGATCTGAGTGGAATGATTGTCGGTGCCAGACAGGGTGGCCTGAGCATCTCCGAGACCGCCGACCTCCTGGGATTTTTACACACCGCAGCGTCTAGAGTTTGGTGTGTTCGTCATCGAGGGACGGTGCACAGCAGAACTGGATGCCAGCATGCAAGGTCAAAGGGCTCAACTGAACTTTATTGACACCTCTGCTTGCACAGGATGTGAACTCGATGTTAACTGCCACTGTAAAGATGATAGAAAAGTTTTTTTAAGAAAAAATTGAAGTTAAAAACCCAGCGAGTGGCAGTTCTGTGGGTGAAAATGCCTTGTTCGCGAGAGAGGTCGGAGGCGAATGGTCAGACCGGGTTCAAGCTGACGGGAGGGCAACCATCACTCAGATAACCTCGCGATACAACAGCGGTGTGCGGGAGGGCATCTCTGAACTCGCAACACGTCGAACCTTCGAGTGGATGGGCTGCAGCAGCAGAAGATGGCGCCTGAACCTGATAAAGCGGCCACTGTCTATTTTTTTTTTGCAGCCTGTTACGTCCCCCTGGCGTTTAGAGCGCCAGCGAGGGTCCTCCATCTCTGTCTGGCAATACCGTCGAGCACAGATGTAGGAGGATTCTTCTTCGCTGTTTCCGCAACCAGTCGGGGTTGTTCGCCCTGAGCTGAACCCCCGAACCTGGACGACTGGTGGACCACTCTCGGTCTGACCTCTACCCTTTGACCTGTTTGGCAGGGGTGACCCTCCCGAGAGCCAAAGCACAAAGCCGCTGACTCCAGCCACCCCAGCTCCCCGGGTCACTGAAGCGAGCTAGCCTCCAAACCCCACGACGAGTTTGTGGTCCCCTTGGACCGCACGACTTCGCGACCCCGCACATCCGTTCCTCCTTGGCTGAGCTGGGAGATCGACCAAGGCTCGGTCGAGCATAGTCGAGGGGGCGAATGGAATTCTCCTACCGCTCACCCCTCCTCTCCCGAGCCCTCGGGTTTCCAGGAGCCGCGCGCACTCGTTGCGAAACAGATTGGAGCGTGGCATTGGAGGCCTTCTCGAGTGATCCTGGCTCGCAATGAGTTTTTTGATTGACGATTCAGTTCCCGGGCACCGTGCTGTGCGCGGATCGGCAGGAAACCAGCTTAAACCGGATTAACCACACGCACCTTTGTACTCGCAGAAAAGCTTTCTAACGTCATCCATATGGATCAGCGGCATTTTAATTGTCGCCATGTCTGAGATATAAATTCCATTTTTCTCTCCCTCCCTCTCTCTCTGCCTGTCTCTCCCCTTCCCTCTCTCTCAGTCTCTCTCCCTCTCCTTCTCTCTCCTCCATCTCCCTCTCTCTTCCCCTCTCCCTTCCCCATTCCCTCTTCCTCGCCCTCTCTCCCTCCTCCCTCTTCCATCTTCCTCCTCTCTCTCCCATTTCTCTCCCTCCCTCTCCCTCTCTTTCTCTCTCACTTCTCCCTCTCCCTGTCCCACTCCCTCTCTCTCCTCTTCTCCTCCCCCTCCTTTCTCTCTCTCCATCTCCCACCACCTACCTACTCCTCCCTCACCCCTTCTCCCCCTCCTTCCTCTCTCTGTTTCTCGCTCTTTCCCTCTTTTCTCACTCTCCTTCTCTCTCTCACTGCCCTCTCATGCTTCTCCCCTCTCCTTCTCCCTCCTCCCTCTCCACCTCCCACTTCCCCTCTCTTCCCCTCTCCCACCTCCCTCTCGCCTCTCACCCTTCCCCATTCTCTCCTCCTCTCTTTCCCCTTCTCCCTTTCCCTCCCTTTCCCTCTCCCCATCTCAGACCAGAAAAAGATTCCAGTGTTGTCAGGAAAGCATTCGACCTACTTTTATTTTCCACTTTAATCCACTAAAAAACACACACAGTTTTCACCCGACCTAGCGGGATCCTGAGCTGTATTAATTAAAAATACCCCCTCGCGCTCCCAGTCGGCCCGGAGCGATGTGAGACGGTGCTGGGGAAGCAATCGGCCCAACAACCGCACCGAACGTGTATTTCACTCAGCTTCCTGCACGCCCCCTCCCTCCGCACCTTCAGCTGCGTTTGCCCTCCTGGTTCTCGCACCCCGGTGAGCGGCAGCGGGGAGGGCGCGAGTTCGGGTTCCGGTTCCGCGCAGCTTTGCCCTCACGTTGAGGGCCCTCGCTGGCAGGGTGAGCGAGCCTCCGAGAGGAACACAACGTTGCCGTCGGGGTTGGAGGCTCGTGCGCCTCGGTGACCCGGATTGCTGACTGGGGTCAGGGCCCTGGGCTCTAGGGTCACCCACGCCAAACAGGGTCAAAGGGCAGAGGCCAGACTAAGAGCGGTCCGCCGGCCCTCCCGGTTTCGGGAGACAACCCTGGCCGGTCAAACAAAACTGCACTGAAGATTCCTTCTTCGTGTGGGCAGACTGAGATGGGGGCACCTTCATTGCTGCCCTAAATACCAGCAGTATTTAGCAGATAAACGCAACGATAATCACAAGGAAGAGTTCGGAACAGCAGGATGGGGCAGCGTACGGCTGAGCTCGTACGGACGCTGAATTGGCAATGACGGTTCTCGCGCGACAAGCTCGAGAAAACCTGCCGACGCTGGAAGGCCAGAGGGACCTGCACAAAACGCTGGAGGAACTCAGCAGGCCGGGCAGCGTCTGTGGCAACGAGTAGACAGTCGAAACTTCGGGCCGAGACCCCTTCTTCGGGACTGGGAAGGAAAGGGGGAAGATGCCAGAATAAAAAGGTGGGGGAGGGGTAGGAGGCGAGCTGGAAGGTGATAGGTGGAACCAGGTTGGGGGGGAGGGGTAGGAGGCGAGCTGGAAGGTGATAGGTGGAACCAGGTTGGGGGAGGGGAAGGGGGCTAGCTGGGAGGTGATTGATGAAACCAGGTTGTGGGGGGGAGGAGTAGGGGGCTAGCTGGAAGGTGATAGGTGGAACCAGGTTGAGGGGGCGGGGTAGGAGGCTAACTGGAAGGTGATAGGTGGAACCAGGTTGGGGGGGGAGGGGTGGGGGCCAGCTGGAAGGTGATAGGTGGAACCAGGTTGGGGGGGGAGGGGAAGGGGGCTAGCTGGGAGGTGATAGGTGGAACCAGGTTGGGGGGGGAGGGGAAGGGGGCTAGCTGGGAGGTGATAGGTGGAATCAGGTTGGGGGAGGGGAAGGGGGCTAGCTGGAAGGTGATAGGTGGAACCAGGTTGGGGGAGGGGTGGGGGCCAGCTGGAAGGTGATAGGTGGAACCAGGTTGTGGGGGAGGGGTAGGAGGCTAGCTGGGAGGTGATTGATGAAACCAGGTTGGGGGGGGAGGAGTAGGGGGCTAGCTGGAAGGTGATAGGTGGAACCAGGTGTTGGGGGGGAGGGGAAGGGGGCTAGCTGGAAGGTGATAGGTGGAACCAGGTGTTGGGGGGGAGGGGAAGGGGGCTAGCTGGAAGGTGATAGGTGGAACCAGGTGTTGGGGGGGAGGGGAAGGGGGCTAGCTGGAAGGTGATAGGTGGAACCAGGTGTTGGGGGGGAGGGGAAGGAGGCGAGCTGGAAGGTGATAGGTGGAGCCAGGTGTTGGGGGGGAGGGGAAGGGGGCTAGCTGGAAGGTGATAGGTGGAGCCAGTGGGGGGAGGGGAAGGGGGCTAGCTGGAAGGTGATAGGTGGAGCCAGTGGGGGGAGGGGAAGGGGGCTAGCTGGAAGGTGATAGGTGGAGCCAGTGGGGGGAGAGGAAGGGGGCTAGCTGGAAGGTGATAGGTGGAACCAGGTGTTGGGGGGGAGGGGAAGGAGGCGAGCTGGAAGGTGATAGGTGGAGCCAGTGGGGGGAGGGGAAGGGGGCTAGCTGGGAGGTGATAGGTGGAACCAGGTGTTGGGGGGGAGGGGAAGGGGGCTAACTGGAAGGTGATAGGTGGAACCAGTGGGGGGAGGGGAAGGGGGCTAGCTGGAAGGTGATAGGTGGAGCCAGTGGGGGGAGAGGAAGGGGGCTAGCTGGAAGGTGATAGGTGGAACCAGGTGTTAGGGGGGAGGGGAAGGGGGCTAGCTGGAAGGTGATAGGTGGAGCCAGGTGTTGGGGGGGAGGGGAAGGAGGCGAGCTGGAAGGTGATAGGTGGAGCCAGTGGGGGGAGAGGAAGGGGGCTAGCTGGAAGGTGATAGGTGGAACCAGGTGTTGGGGGGGAGGGGAAGGGGGCTAGCTGGAAGGTGATAGGTGGAGCCAGTGGGGGGAGAGGAAGGGGGCTAGCTGGAAGGTGATAGGTGGAACCAGGTGTTGGGGGGGAGGGGAAGGAGGCGAGCTGGAAGGTGATAGGTGGAGCCAGTGGGGGGAGAGGAAGGGGGCTAGCTGGAAGGTGATAGGTGGAACCAGGTGTTGGGGGGGAGGGGAAGGGGGCGAGCTGGAAGGTGATAGGTGGAGCCAGTGGGGGGAGAGGAAGGGGGCTAGCTGGAAGGTGATAGGTGGAACCAGGTGTTGGGGGGGAGGGGAAGGGGGCGAGCTGGAAGGTGATAGGTGGAGCCAGTGGGGGGAGAGGAAGGGGGCTAGCTGGAAGGTGATAGGTGGAACCAGGTGTTGGGGGGGAGGGGAAGGAGGCGAGCTGGAAGGTGATAGGTGGAGCCAGTGGGGGGAGGGGAAGGGGGCTAGCTGGAAGGTGATAGGTGGAACCAGGTGTTGGGGGGAGGGGAAGGAGGCGAGCTGGAAGGTGATAGGTGGAGCCAGGTGTTGGGGGGAGGGGTAGAAGGCTAACTGGAAGGTGATAGATGGAACCAGGTGGATGGGAAAGGTCAAGGGCTGGAGAGGAAGGAATCTGACAGGAGAGGAGAGAGGAACATGGGATAAAGACTCTGTGACAGTCCTCAGGGATTTGAGTTTTCATTTACCTTGAAGCCTATTCCACGTTGGATGCTTATGACAGCTTTCAGAGCGATCCCATCAATCCCAGTCTTACACGTTCATTATTTTCCATGATCTATTACCCACTTGGACAGTTAACCAGCAAACCCTGCCACTGAGCCAGGCCTTGTCAGTCCCACTCTGCTTATTGGGAGTGCCCGACTACACAACACAGTTCAACGTTGACGCCCATGGCTTCAACTATTTGCTCAGAGCAAGATTCAAAGTTACCTCAAAGGTTTAAAGTCAAATTGTCACCATCTGCAGCCCAGAGATTCCTGCTCAATAAATCTGTAGAATCATAACCATAACAAAAACAATGAAAGATGGCACCAACCTGGGCTTTCAACATGAGTGTAGAAGACAACAAATTGCGTACAGACAAAAAGAAAGGAAGATGATAAATAATTAAGCAATAAATATCGAGAACATGAGATGAAGAGCCCTTGAAAGTGAGCCCGTAGGTTGTGCGAGCCTTTCAGTGATGGGGCGAGTCAAGTTGAGTGAAGTTATCCTCTCCGGTTCAAGAGCCTGACGGTTGAGGAGTAATAACCGTTCCTGAACCTGGTGGTGAGAGTCCTGAGGCTCCTGTACCTCCTTCCTGATGGTTGAGGAGTGATAACTGTTCCTGGACCTGGTGGTGTGAGTCCTGAGGCTCCTGTACCTCCTTCCTGATGGTCGAGGAGTGATAACTGTTCCTGGACCTGGTGGTGTGAGTCCTGAGGCTCCTGTACCTCCTTCCTGATGGTCGAGGAGTGATAACTTTTCTTGGACCTGGTGGTGCGAGTCCTGAGGCTCCTGTACCTGATAGCAGCAGTGAGAAGATTCTAAGATCCAAAACACATTTATTACCAAAGAATGTATAAATTATACACCTTGAAATTTGTCTGCTTACAGGCAGCCACAGAGCAGGAAAACTTACTTCTGCAAAAAGCGTCTGCAGCCTTCACCCACCAAACCTCCAGTTTGACAATACAAGGGGTGATTGATAAGTTCGTGGCCTAAGGTAGAAGGAGTCAATTTTAGAAAACCTAGCACATTTATTTTTCAACATAGTCCCCTCCTACATTTACACACTTAGTCCAGCGGTCGTGGAGCATACGGATCTTGGACCTCCAGAAAGTGTCCACAGCAGGGGTGATTGATAAGTTCGTGGCCTAAGGTCGAAGGAGATGAGTTATTAACTTTAAACTTTCTGCACAATCACTCAAAGAGTTGAACTGCACGTGCACGTAACAAGAGCTGTATAACTCATCCCCTTCTACCTTAGGCCACGATCTTATCAATCACCCCTCGTAAATACACTTTCACTTCTGCCTTTGACTTGTTGGACCAGAAGATGTGTCTCAAAATAGTTAAAAAAACATAAAAATTATAAAATAACGTCCAGGCCATTGTCGATTGATCTTTCACGCGGAGAATTCCTGTCAAATTATTTTTGAGAGGAACGTTTTTGTAAGTTAGCTCTTGGAAACGCTGGGCTGGCTGTTCATACCAGTCAGCTGGTTCGGTGTTGGCTCCACGGACTAAACAGGCTGCCTGGGGCTGCTTTTACACTCCCACAAGCTGGTCCTGGGATGACTCTCCGTCTACTGACAAATGTCGCGCTGGCCCCTTGGTGCAGTTTTGTGTGGAACTATCTGTTTACGGAATATTTTAATTCCGTTTTATATGAGAGCATCTTACCCACACAAGCTGAAGGTTAACACCTCGGGCTTGGACTGTCCCCTCAATTTCACACAAGTTCTTTTTCCTCCCAGACTCTAGGATCTGCTTATTTTTTCTGATGAACAGATTGTGTTGGTTAGAGCGACTACCTTGCCAGCAAAGAGCTGGTCCTTTCTCGTCTGATGGTCTTGGAACGAAGCCACCTCGTCCTGTGCGTCTCATCTCTGAGCTTGTCCTTGGCCTTCCTCAGTGGCTGGTGCGCTTCACCGCAGTCTGGCCACGGAATCGGAGGGAGGTGGAGTTTCTCCTTCGGCCGAGCCCGGGACCCTGCCCTGACGGACTCAGTGATCTATTGACGCGAGGAGGATCGGCTGCTAACAATCTCTGCCGCTCGCAAAAGGCGTGATTTCCCGGTGGCCACACATTTGAATTTGACTTCCCATTCCCACTCGGACACATTTGTCCATGGCCTCCTCTACAGCCACGGTGAGGCCACCCTCAGGCTGGAGGAGAAATACCTCATGTTCCGCTGGGTTAGCCTCCAACCTGACGGCATGAACATCGACTTCTCTAACTTCCAGTAATTTCTCCCTCTCTCTTTTTCCATTCCCCATTCTACTTCCCCTCTTATCCCTTCTCTTCCCACCATCTCCTTATGACGCCCCTCCGCCTTCCCTTCCTCCGTGGTTCAAAGTTCAAAGTGCACTTATGATCAGCCTTGAGATTCGCCTGCTTACAGGCAGCCATGAAAGAAAGAAACCCCAAAGAACCTTTAAAAAAAAAGGGAGACCGTCAAAGACTCAACGTGCAGAGAGAGAAAAAAATTCAGGCAAACAATAAACGCAAGCAAATGGTGTTCTGAACTGAAGTCCACGAAGAGAGTCTTTCGTTTAGTTCAGTGCAGAACCGGCCTGTTCCTTGCCTCGGGGCCCTAACACCCTGACTTTTTTAATCCGGCCCGGCGACTAAATCGTTGTCCAAACGTGGGATTCAGTCGCTTCGGTGCACTCTGGGGCCTGCACCCCGCCGCCTCGATTCGGCCTGTACCCGACCTTCCAAATTCACCCCGGTGCTTAAACCGATCGAATCTCCCTCACTCTGGGCAACGAGCCCACAGCTTCTCCTCGGTCCTGCCACATCGGATTGCCTCCAAGCCCGAAGAGAAGCTACTGACTATCGCTTGCGGGGATCGTCTACCAGAACGAGAGTGATCAACGAAGTATTTTCCTCATTGCATTGGCCAGGTTGCTGAGGTTCACCAGTGTCATCTTAAACTCTCCTCTCCTATCGATATTTTGCAAGTAACACACACACAAAAATCGCTGAAGGAACTCAGCAGGCAGCATCTATAGAAAAGAGTACGGTCACCGTTTCAGGCCGGGAACCTTCTTCGGGAGAGCGCAGCAAGAACTATATTTTCTATTTCACTTCAATCCCTTCCGCTGCTCGTGGCATGCGGATGTCTCTGGCGCCGGGCTGTCTATCTTTCTTTACTAATTGCCCCTTGAGCTTGTGGGCCGATAAAACCACACGACTGGTGCTAGAGTCACACTGGGTAAGTGCATCAGGTTTCTGCCATGATAATATTGTTGAGCAAAGTGACGCAAAGGAAATGATAGCTTTGTGATCGTTGTTGTTATAACTGGTGTTTTATCCCAGATTTGTTGAGTTAATTTGGATTTTAATTATCATTGGATCTGAACTCCTGTCCCCAGACCTATGGCCTGTCACCTGGACTCCTCTGTAGTTTAAAGACTTACTGAGCTAGAATAAACAGGTGACGTAGCAGAATATTAGCAATTACCACAAAATAGAGAGACACAGCAGGTCCGGCAGCATCTATGGAGAGGGATAGACAGCTGATGTTCCGGGCTGAGATGAAGGGTATCTTCCCGAAACGTCGGCTGTTGATCCCTCTCCATAGACGCTGCCCGGCCTGCTGAGTTCCTCCGGCATTTTGTTGCTCAGGATCTCCAGCATCTGCAGAATCAGCTTTCCGTCCGCCCCGTTGAAAGGCAAATTAAGTCGACGAGCCGCCCCTTTTCACGCCCTGTGGCGCATCGAGCGCCATTTTTACGGGGGGTTTTTTTTACGTAGCATTTGTCTGCTTTTTTTTTAACGAGGCCGAGTTGCTAGCTCGACAGGGCGCGCAAGGAGCTGGCCAGATTTGAACCCGGGGTCACCCGCCTTGAAGTCCGGTGCTGATGCCAATAACTGGCCGGATTAGGTCAATAAGAGGCTCCGACTAATTGACTCTTTGTTTTATTTCAGGCTTTCCCCTGTGTGTCAACTGGAATTTACGGTAAGCTGTGTTCTTTTATGAATAGTTCTTCAACTTTTTACCTAGTAAGACAACTGCCCGTCCAGTTTAGCGTACCTGATGGGCAAGCTGTTCTCTATGTCAGCTTCTTCATCTACCGCATATTTTTATTATCTGTTAATATTATTGGGTTCATATTATTTTATGTCATAGAATCATAAAAAGTACAGCACAGAAACAGGCCCTTTGGCCCATCTAGTCCATGCCAAAATATTTAAACTGCCTGCTCCCATCGACCTGCACCAGGACCATAGCCCTCCACACCCCTATTGTCCACGTACCTGTTCAAACTTCTCTTAAACGTTGAAATCGAGCTCGCAGGCACCACTTGCGCTGGCAGCTCGTCCCGCACTCTCACCACCCTCTGAGTGAAGAAGTTTCCCCTCATGTTCCCCTTCGACTTCTCACCTTTCACCCTTAACCCATGACCTCTGGGTGTAGTCCCGCCCAACCTCAGTGGAAGAAGCCTGCTTGCATTTACCCTATTTATACCCCTCATAATTTTGTATACCTCTGTCAAATCTCCCCTCGATCTTCTAGCCTCCAAAGAATAAAGTCCTAAACCTACTCAATCTTTCCTTCAACCTAACGAAAGATTGAAAGATCCTTCAATCTTTCAAAACCAATTCAAACTCAGGTCCTCCAGACCCGGAAACATCCTTGTAAATTTTCTCTGTACTCTTTCGACCCTGTTTACACCTTTCCTGTCGATAGGTGACCAAAACTGCACACAATGCTCCAAGTGAGGTCTCAACAATGTTGTATACAACTTCAACATAACATCCCATCTCCTGTACCCAATACATTGATTTATGAAAGGCCAATGTGCCAGAAGCTTTCTTTACGACCCTATCTGCCTGTGACGCCACTTTCAGCGAATTACGGACCTGTATTCCCAGATCCCTTTGTTCTACGCAGTGCCCGACTGGTCACTGTGTAAGACCTACCCTGGTTGGCCCTTCCAATGTGCAACACCTCCCACTTGTCTGCATTAAATTCCACCTGTTGGTCCAGATCCCTCTGCAAGCCATGATAGCCTTCCTCGCTGTCCACTGCACCCCCCCCCCACCCCCCCGTCTTGGCGTCATCCACAAATTTGCCGATCCAGTTTACCACATTATCATCCAAGATCTCTGATCTTCTTGTGTGATATATGTACTGTGCATTGCTCCCTGGTCCCAGAGGAATGGTGCTTCTCTTAGCTGTATAAATTATTATCTCTTCATTTATTTGTGATAATATTATTTTAGTCAGGGCATGAAGGGATACAGGAAGAAGGCAGGAGTTTGGGGGCTGGGAGGGAAAATGGATCGGCCGTGATGAAATGACAGAGCAGACTCGATGGGCCAAATGTCCTAATTCTGCTCTTATGGTCTTATGCGCTGTTTGTGCGTTATATGTATTGTGTTGTGCATTTTGGTCTGGAGGGACATTGATTCGTTTGGCCGCTGTTACGATACGGCAACAACGAATCTAGAATTGAGACAGGTTTTTTAATAAACAAAGAAACATTTATTTAAACTCAGCTCAACAACAAATGAAAAGTAAACAAACGACTAACTTAACCAGAAGTTAATTGCTAAACGGCAACTCGAACAGTTCTTAAAGCATTAAATGCGAACACAGTTCTTAAAAGTGGTAAATGCGAACACAGTTCTTAAAGCGTTAAATGCGAACACAGTTCCTAAAGTGATAAATGCGAAAGTCCAAATGATTTACACAGTCAATTAGGAGAGACTTTCCTGAAGTAACGGATTCCTCGATGACATGACGTTACTGCAGATCCCAGCCGAAATAGGCCTTGCCCGAAGGATTTACGACGAAGGAAATAAAAACAGCTTAAAGAAACTGACCTTTTCCTTGGCGAATAACACTGCCCACAACCCTTTCTGCTTTCACAAATGCAGGGGCCATCTCGGATGCAGGTTACTACTTCCCTGAACGAAGATCCAATAAGGTCGATCCTGTATTACCGCCGACAACACCAACTTTAGTCGATCCTTCGGGTTCCCGCACGTCGGTAAATCTTCACTCTCCAATAATTAGACTTTAAAATTAAATCAAAGATACTTCCAACACAACTGGCAGTGATTTTAAAAACTGCTGGCACAACTTACA
Organism: Hemitrygon akajei; assembly: GCF_048418815.1. Classification (NCBI taxonomy): domain Eukaryota; kingdom Metazoa; phylum Chordata; class Chondrichthyes; order Myliobatiformes; family Dasyatidae; genus Hemitrygon; species Hemitrygon akajei. The sequence continues at coordinate 3,766,486 of NC_133151.1, read as the reverse complement.
GTAGAAAGTAAAACTCCACTTTAAAACGAAACTGCGTCATGAGACGAAGGCACAGCATAACGGAGTCACTGATGAATCAAACCACAAACTGACCTGCGTCACAGCATGGCTTTCCTGTTTTATACCGTTGGAACAGGCCATCACATGACCTCCCACTAGCGGGAAAATTATATCATGTGACATCACACTGGCGGGAAACTACATCACCCCACCATCACAAGACCATTACATCGTGCTCACCAGATACTCAATTACATCATGATCGTAAGACAGTCACAAGATACCCACGGGGTATGTAACGCCATCTACACGTACACGCTTGAATGACAATAAACTTGAACTTGCACCGTGAGCCGTGAAAGAGGATAGCGCCACTGCCTGTAAGGGGTTTGTAGGTTCTGCCCGTGACCGCGTGGGTTTCCTCCGGGTGCTCCGGTTTCCTCCCACAGTCCAAAGACGTACCAGTCAGTAGGTTAGTCGATCATTGTTAATTGTCCCGTGATTAGGCTAGGATTAAACTGGGGGGTCGCTGGGCGGTGGGACTCAAAGGGTCAGAACGGCCTAGTCCGCATTGTATCTCAGTAAAACTGTTGTGAGATAACACAGAGGCAGGCTGAATGAGCAGACACAAAGCCAGTGAGGTTTAGTAGGGAGGAATGCGAAGTGATGTATTTCAAGGAGAAGGAATGAGGGGAGGAGGAAATATCGAGTGAAGGGTACTGTTTCAAAAGGGGTGAATGAGCAGAAGGACCTCGGGCGATGGAAACACGAATAGTTGAAAGAGCTCGGGTAGATTGCGAAAGTTGTTAACACAACAGTCACAGCTCAACACAAGCAACGAATGTAAGAGCAGGTGAACTTCCACAAACGGACCCAGGATGTACTTCAGTCTTAAACAACCTCACTCTAGACTAGAAACTATGTCCCCCCCGCTCCCTCAGTCAACAATTCATGACTGAAGGTTCACTGCCTTTCCCCCGTACACAGGTAAAGGAGGACGAAATGATCGTTACTCCTGATCCGATGCAGCATAAAGGCTGATTTATACTTCTGCGTAGGTTCTACGCCTTCGTGAGCAGCCTGCGCCGTTGTGAGCATTTATACCTGTGCGTTGGTGTGTCTGGGTCCCTCTGCAATTCACCGCCAAAACGCTAGTTGGCGGCGGGGTCTCTACGCCACTGTGTAGAGTTTCTTCGTGAACTTCAAACAATGGCGACTGAGCGCATCACGTTGGAGTTGGAGCTAATAGATGTTGAACAAGGGTTACTTTTAGTGAAATTACTGCAACGCAGAAGAGAGAGAAGACGTCGGAGGAGATGGTGTGTGCGAGCATTGAACGGATCGAGGCAGAAGGAGGGTGAATTTTCTGTGCTTGTCCGGCCACCGAGAGACACGGACGAGGAAATGCATTTCAAATATTTTCGGATGCCGGCAGGTAGATTTGACGATCTGGTTCGTCATCTCCAACCATTTATTTCGCATCAGTGTGCACAAAGTATGCCGATAGGCAGGAGGAAACGCGACGCTACCGAGCGGACCGATCACAGTTGTTGCGGTCTGTGTCGCCGCGGAGCGCGGTTACATTTTTGGAGAGGTGCGCGTCAGGCTATGGCGTAGGGTAGGGCGTGGGGTACAGCGTAGGTTACACGTCCAAGCCGTACCTACGGCGTTCATTTGACGCAGAAGTATAAATCAGCCTTAAGGAAAACACACACTCAATATATAAATATAAGAGCGACCCTATGAAATACATTTTATTAGTGACTGTTTGAGTGTGGCCGTTGTCACGTACCCCGTGACCGGGTAAAGAACCAGCAGAAATGGATAACACTTTAGAGTCTGGTGCTGCTATAAACTAGTAGTGTTTATTAGTAATTGAGCAATACAGTACTGTAAATGCAAATATATTAAACAGCTGAGCAATGATACATATATACACAAGTGTGGAAATAGGAACCAAACTAGGCTCTTTCAAACCTAGGGGTAAATGGGTACAGTCTTACGATGGTGAAGAGAGTTCAGTTCGGTTCGAGGTAGATCTTAAGAGAGAGAGAGAGAGGTGAGAGGTGATGCCGTTGATCTTCCCGTTGTCTTCCGAACTCCTGTTGCGGTCACCGACTATGACCATGGCACGTACGACCGTTCTTCAGTGGTGGAATTATCACCCAGGCGAGGGTGGACACACAAATAATTCCCCACCGGTCGCACCTTTTCACACTGCGAGAGCCACTGGTCGATTTCCCCGAATCGATCCTCCAAAATCACCCCCCCCCCCTTCCTGTGGGTGCAACAAAGCTCGTTCAGTGTCCGACACTGCGCGTGTCTCGTGGCGTGTCCCAGCGGACCTGGTTTTTATCTCCACACGTTGGACACCGGCTGTCCGCCAACCTGCTCCGCCGTCTCTCTCTCTGCAGGAACTTTACAAGTAGGCAAGAGACCTCGGGGAAAGGTAAACAATTGGCAGAGGAACCATAACATCAATCTTTTGAGCAGTTGCTGTCTCTCTCTCTCTCATTGCGCTGGACGCCTCCGTCTCTCTCTCTTAATAGCAGCACAGTTCATTCTGGACCCCGTTACAAACTAGGGTTACCCCTGACACTGTATACATCTATAAAAGACTAGCTTATATACACAGACTGACTGTACGTATATAAATTAACACTGCACACAGGAGTATCTGAACATAAGGGGACTCGGACAAGAATTGGTTAAGTGGCAAGGTGACTCTTGGCGAGGAAACTCTTCTCGTTATCAGCCGGGCATCTGGAAGCGCAATAGGACGGTGAGCGTGTTGGGGTAGGTGTGAGGCGTGGAGCGTAAGGGTAAAGTGACGGTGAACGGAGGAGGACGAAGGGATTTGAAAAGGGACGGCTGATGTGGACGTAGTGATGGTGGTGGGGCGGGTCAATGGGTGGAGGCGTTGATCAGCCTGGCGGAGCGGGGAATTGGCTACTCTCGAGTCTAGCGGTCCTGGCTTGGATTCTAATGGGAGCAGGGCAAACGGTCCATGAGCAGGGCGGGTGGGATCCTTCATAATCCTGCTGGTCTTTGCTCGGGGCACCCTTTTCCGCGTATAGGTTCCCGACGGCGGGGTCGCGGGCGCCGGTGATGCACCGGGCAGTTTTGACCACCCACCCCGTCCGCCGCACTGCAGTTTCCGAACCGCGCGGAGATGCAGCTTGCCAGGACTGGAAGGCAGGTTACTATCTAAATGGAGTCAAGTTAGGAAAAGGGGAAGCACAACGAGATCTAGGTGTCCTTGTACATCAGTCAATGAAAGCAAGCGTGCAGGTACAGCAGGTAGTGAAGAAAGCGAATGGCATGCTGGCCTTTATAACAAGAGGAATTGAGTATAGGAGCAAAGAGGTCCTTCTGCAGCTGTACAGGGCCCTGGTGAGACCACACCTGGAGTATTGTGTGCAGTTTTGGTCTCCAAATTTGAGGAAGGACATTCTTGCTATTGAGGGAGTGCAGGTAGGTTCACAAGGTTGATTCCCGGAATGGCGGGACTGTCATATGTTGAAAGATTGGAGCAACTGGGCTTGTATACACTGGAATTTAGAAGGATGAGAGGGAATCTGATTGAGACATATAAGATTATTAAGGGATTGGACACGCTGGAGGCAGGAAGCATGTTCCCGCTGATGGGTGAGTCCAGAACTAGAGGCCACAGTTTAAGAATGAGGGGCAGGCCATTTAGAACAGAGATGCGGAAAAACTTTTTCACCCAGAGAGTTGTGGATCGGTGGAATGCTCTGCCTCAGAAGGCAGTGGAGGCCAAGTCTCTGTTTGCATTCAAGGAAGAGTTAGATAGAGCTCTTAAAGAGAGCGGAGTCAAGGGATATGGGGAGAAGGCAGGAATGGGGTACTGATTGTGGATGATCAGCCATGATCACAGTGAATGGCAGTGCTGGCTCGAAGGGCCGAATGGCCTACTCCTGCACCTACTGTCTATTGTCTATTGACGCTCTCCGCTGCGTACCCGCAGAACGGCGCGAGCACAGCTGTGCAGAGTCCAGCCCCCTTCGGCCTCCTCTGAGAGCAGAGACACTGGTGAGCTCTCTTGACCGTCGAGGACGGGTTCTGGGGCTGCGAGAGATCGCGTGAGATGTGCACTCACCGGGGTTCGAAGCTGCTCGCGGTTTCTGCTGCCGCGCTGCCAGCGTAGTGAAGGGAGTGAGTGGGGCGCCTTCTCCTGAAGTCGGCGGCCATCTTCTTTCTCTTGCCGACATGGGGGGGGGAAGGGGTTATTTTCCCGGCACCAGGCTCCTCCACCTCCCCTCTGTAGGCCGCGTCATCGTCGTCAGCGACAAGCCCCCGCCACTGTCGTGCCGTCGGAGGACTCGATGACACGATTGCTCGGACACTTGGTCGTGCAGTCATGCGTGTGAGCGGAGTCATTGGATCGCAGAAAAGCACGGCACAGAAACAGGCCTTTCGGCCCATCTAGTCCATGCTGAAACCGTTTAAACCTACCGACTTGCGCCGGGACCACACCCCCTACCGTCCACGTACCCAGCCGAACTTCTCACGAACGTTGAAATCGAGCTCGCACGCTCCACTTGCGCCGGCAGCTCGCCCCGCACTCTCACCGCCCTCTGAGCGAAGACGCCCCCCCTCACCTTCCCCTTTTCACCTTTCACCCTTAACCTCTGGCTGCAGTCTCGCCTGACCTCAGCGGGGAAAAAAGCCTGCTTGCATTGACCCCTCATGATTTTGTATACGTCTGCAGTGGGCCCAGTACACAACCCTGGGGGCCAACCGCGCTAAGGATGATGGGATGGAGGAGAGGTGGTGCGTCCCTGACTATCTGGAGTCTGCTGGTTCAGGAGGTCCAGCACTCGGCTGCACAGTGCTGGGTTTTGACGTACTGACAAACTTGCCCTGGATACCACTCGTACAATTCAGTCCAGACGTGCGCGGAGGTGGTACAAGGCAAAACAAAACAGCAGATCCCCTGCGAATGGATGACATCACAAATTCTACCCCCCCCCCCCCCCACCGAACCTTCGACATCCTGAGGGCCGCCGATTGTGGACCAGCCACGCAAGCACAAGGATTGTCCACCGTCTGCACACCGCAGGGAGCGAGCTGAGGGCTCTGTATTTACCTGGAGCTCTTCCGAATGCTGCTCTCACATCCAAGGAGAAGTTCGAGAGCTTCCGGGACACAGCCCGTGTCAGGATCAGAATCAGGTTTAACATCGCCGACATTTGTTGTCTTTGCGGCAGCAGTACGATCCGATACGTGATAAGTACAGGAAAAAATGTGAATGACAGGAAGCAGATATATAGTTAATAGTTAACTTAAATAAGTAGTGCAAAAATAGAAATAAAAAAGTGTCGTGAGGTAGTGTTCATGGGTTCAATGGCCGTTCAGGAATGGGGTGGCAGAGGGGAAGAAGCTGTTCCTGAATCGTTGAGTGTGTGTCTTCAGGCTCCTGTACCCCCTCCCTGATGGCAGAGGGGAAGAAGCTGTTCCTGAATCGCTGAGTGTGTGTCTTCAGGCTCCTGTACCTCCTCCCTGATGGCAGAGGGGAAGAAGCTGTTCCTGAATCGCTGAGTGTGTGTCTTCAGGCCCCTGTACCTCCTCCCTGATGGCAGAGGGGAAGAAGCTGTTCCTGAATCGTTGAGTGTGTGTCTTCAGGCTCCTGTACCCCCTCCCTGATGGCAGAGGGGAAGAAGCTGTTCCTGAATCGCTGAGTGTGTGTCTTCAGGCTCCTGTACCTCCTCCCTGATGGCAGAGGGGAAGAAGCTGTTCCTGAATCGCTGAGTGTGTGTCTTCAGGCCCCTGTACCTCCTCCCTGATGGCAGAGGGGAAGAAGCTGTTCCTGAATCGCTGAGTGTGTGTCTTCAGGCTCCTGTACCTCCTCCCTGATGGCAGAGGGGAAGAAGCTGTTCCTGAATCGTTGAGTGTGTGTCTTCAGGCTCCTGTACCCCCTCCCTGATGGCAGAGGGGAAGAAGCTGTTCCTGAATCGTTGAGTGTGTGTCTTCAGGCTCCTGTACCTCCTCCCTGATGGCAGAGGGGAAGAAGCTGTTCCTGAATCGTTGAGTGTGTGTCTTCAGGCTCCTGTACCTCCTCCCTGATGGCAGAGGGGAAGAAGCTGTTCCTGAATCGCTGAGTGTGTGCCTTCAGGCTCCTGTACCTCCTCCCTGATGGCAGAGGGGAAGAAGCTGTTCTTGAATCGTTGAGTGTGTGCCTTCAGGCTCCTGTACCCCCTCCCTGATGGCAGAGGGGAAGAAGCTGTTCTTGAATCGTTGAGTGTGTGCCTTCAGGCTCCTGTACCTCCTCCCTGATGGCAGAGGGGAAGAAGCTGTTCCTGAATCGTTGAGTGTGTGTCTTCAGGCTCCTGTACCTCCTCCCTGATGGCAGAGGGGAAGAAGCTGTTCCTGAATCGCTGAGTGTGTGCCTTCAGGCTCCTGTACCTCCTCCCTGATGGCAGAGGGGAAGAAGCTGTTCTTGAATCGTTGAGTGTGTGCCTTCAGGCTCCTGTACCTCCTCCCTGATGGCAGAGGGGAAGAAGCTGTTCCTGAATCGCTGAGTGTGTGCCTTCAGGCTCCTGTACCTCCTCCCTGATGGCAGAGGGGAAGAAGCTGTTCCTGAATCGTTGAGTGTGTGTCTTCAGGCTCCTGTACCTCCTCCCTGATGGCAGAGGGGAAGAAGCTGTTCCTGAATCGCTGAGTGTGTGCCTTCAGGCTCCTGTACCTCCTCCCTGATGGCAGAGGGGAAGAAGCTGTTCCTGAATCGCTGAGTGTGTGTCTTCAGGCTCCTGTACCTCCTCCCTGATGGCAGAGGGGAAGAAGCTGTTCCTGAATCGCTGAGTGTGTGTCTTCAGGCTCCTGTACCTCCTCCCTGATGGCAGAGGGGAAGAAGCTGTTCCTGAATCACTGAGTGTGTGTCTTCAGGCTCCTGTACCTCCTCCCTGATGGCAGAGGGGAAGAAGCTGTTCCTGAATCGTTGAGTGTGTGTCTTCAAGCTCCTGTACCTCCTCCCTGATGGCAGAGGGGAAGAAGCTGTTCCTGAATCGTTGAGTGTGTGTCTTCAGGCTCCTGTACCTCCTCCCTGATGGCAGAGGGGAAGAAGCTGTTCCTGAATCGTTGAGTGTGTGTCTTCAGGCTCCTGTACCTCCTCCCTGATGGCAGAGGGGAAGAAGCTGTTCCTGAATCGCTGAGTGTGTGTCTTCAGGCTCCTGTACCTCCTCCCTGATGGCAGAGGGGAAGAAGCTGTTCCTGAATCGCTGAGTGTGTGTCTTCAGGCTCCTGTACCTCCTCCCTGATGGCAGAGGGGAAGAAGCTGTTCCTGAATCGTTGAGTGTGTGTCTTCAAGCTCCTGTACCTCCTCCCTGATGGCAGAGTGGAAGAAGCTGTTCCTGAATCGTTGAGTGTGTGTCTTCAGGCTCCTGTACCTCCTCCCTGATGGCAGAGGGGAAGAAGCTGTTCCTGAATCGTTGAGTGTGTGTCTTCAGGCTCCTGTACCTCCTCCCTGATGGCAGAGGGGAAGAAGCTGTTCCTGAATCGCTGAGTGTGTGTCTTCAGGCTCCTGTACCTCCTCCCTGATGGCAGAGGGGAAGAAGCTGTTCCTGAATCGTTGAGTGTGTGTCTTCAGGCTCCTGTACCTCCTCCCTGATGGCAGAGGGGAAGAAGCTGTTCCTGAATCATTGAGTGTGTGTCTTCAGGCTCCTGTACCTCCTCCCTGATGGTAGAGGGGAAGAAGCTGTTCCTGAATCGTTGAGTGTGCGCCTTCAGGCTCCTGTACCTCCTCCCTGATGGTAGAGGGGAAGAAGCTGTTCCTGAATCATTGAGTGTGTGTCTTCAGGCTCCTGTACCTCCTCCCTGATGGTAGAGGGGAAGAAGCTGTTCCTGAATCGCTGAGTGTGTGTCTTCAGGCTCCTGTACCTCCTCCCTGATGGTAGCAATGAGAAGAGGGCATGACCTGGGTGGTGGGGTCCTTAATGATGGACGCCGCCTTTTTGAGTTACGGCTCCTTGAAGATGTCCTGGATACGACGGAGGCCGGTGCCCCTGATGGAGCTGACTGAGTTTACAACTCTCTGCAGTAGCCACCCGCCACTGCCACCTCCCCCTGCCCCCGTACATCTGCAGAAATTTGATAAAAATCTTTGGTGATTTAATCTAAGCTTCAAAGTACATTTATTATTCAAATATGTATGCGCTATGCGTGTTGGCGCGTGGCCTAGTGGATAAGGCATCGGCCTAGTGATCTGAAGGTCGCTGGTTCGAGCCTCAGCTGAGGCAGCGTGTTGTGTCCTTGAGCAAGGCACTTAACCACACGTTGCTCTGCGATGACACCGGTGCCAAGCTGCTTGGGTCCTAGTGCCCTTCCCTTGGACAACATCGGTGGCGTGGAGAGGGGAGACTTGCAGCTTGGGCAACTGCCGGTCTCCCATACAACCCTGCCCAGGCCTGTGCCCTGGAAAAACCTTCCAAGGTGCAAATCCATGGTCTCACGAGGCTAACGGAGGCCTGTTAACTATTATTATTACTGTTATGCACTACGCAGCCCTGAGATTCATCTTCCCCACAGACAGCCAAGAAACAGAGAAACTCCACGGAACCCGTTCAGAGAGAAACATCAAAAACCTAACGTGCGAAAAAAAAGAACAAATCACGTAAATGGCAAAAAAACGAGCAAATAACACACAGGATATGAAACATCAAACCACAGAGTCTTTGAAACAGTCTGGGGGTGCTCAGTTTAGTTCAGTTCAGATCAATTTAGCGCTGTTTCATTTGTTGACTGCAGGCCGCAGAACCAGGCCGCCTCAATCAAAATCGCACAAAATAGCGATTAAAAAAGGATTAACCAGAAGCCAGAAGCACATATAACAGAGGAACACATGTAAAATGCTGGAGGAACTCAGAATCTATGGAAAAGAGTAAACAGTCGATGTTTCGGGCCGAGACCCTTCATCAGGACTGCTTGTGCTTGTGACAAATATAACATGCACTGCAGAGTCCACCAAAATGAGTCCAGGCCCCGAACCACACCGATCAATCCTTGCCCAAGACCCAGGACTCTGGCAGCAGCGAGAGGGAGGCCGCTCAAACGCAGGCAGAACGCCCGCTCGCCTTCCGCGCTCATCCTCGTCGAGCTCGTTCCGGCTCCGCCACTTCAATCGGCGAGAAATGGAGTCGGACACCGGCTGCAGGCCGCACACTCCGTCCAGACCTCACCGAACTCCCTCGGAGACGGCAAAGCGCCAGACCGCTCAGTCGGCCCGAAGACACGCCGTCAGGATGTAAATCACAGGTTCCAATCGCACGCAGCTCAGTCGCAGAATCATGCTTGAAAAAAGAAGAAGAAATAAAAGTAGTTTTGCAAGGTGTCTGAAGGACGTCGCCACTGGTCACATCTGCCCGATATTCCCATTTTACCTTCCCTCTTCCCAAATTATTCAGTGACACACAAAGGACACTGCAGATGCTGTGGTCAAATCAAGACGTACAAACAAGCTGGAGGAACTCAGCAGGTCGGGCAGTATCCGTGGAAATGAGCGGTCAACGTTTTGGGCCGAGACCCTTCGTCAGGGCTGAAGAAGGAGGGGGCAGGGGCCCTATAAAGAAGGTAGGGGGAGGGTGGAAAACCAATCAGAGGAAAGATCAAGGGGTGGGGGAGAGGAAGCAGGGAGGGGATAGGCAGGAGAGGTGAAGAAGGAATGTAAGGGGAAAGCACTATGGGTAGTAGAAGGCGGCAGAGTCATGAGAGAGGTGATAGGCAGCTGGAAGAGGAGGCAGAGTGAAAGTGGGATGGGGGAAGGGAGAGGGAGGGAATTACCGGAAGTTGGAGAATTCGATGTTCATACCAAGGGGCTGGAGACTACCCCTGCCCCCTCCTTCTTCAGTCCTGACGAAGGGTCTCGGCCCGAAACGTTGACTGCTCGTTTCCACGGCTGCTGCCCGACCTTCTGCGTTCCTCCAGCTTGTTGTACGTGTTGATTATTCAGTGCCAACTGTTTTATTGTTTGGGCGCAAGGACCTAAGAAAATAGGAGCAGGAGTAGGCCTCTAGGCCTCTCAAAATCATCACCTCCAAGTCATGACGCATTCTGACTTGGCAATATATAGCTGTTCCTTCCTCATCATGAGTTCTAAATCCTTCCACTCCCTCCCTGACAGCACTGTGGGAGCACCTTGAGCAGAACTTCAGTGATTCAAGGAGGCATCTCACCCCCACCTCCGCACGGGGCCGTTTGGGATAGTTGACGAATGCTGGCCTTGCCAAGTGACACTTTAAATCAAATCAAGTTTAATTATCATTCAAACAAGACAGCGTTCCTCTGGGGACAAGGTCCGTAAGTTACACACAAAATAGCTACAGAGAGGAAAACACACACGCATTGACACGCAATAAAACACACGTATAGTCCAAAACCCTGCACGACATGCAAATTGATGATACAGCTCCTGGCGGTCCAGCCTGTCATTCCACCCACTGAACACTGGAGGGCAGCACTGGTGGGAGAGGCCAGCTCCCAACCGAGCACAGACGCCACGCTACACCGCCTCCAGTGTCTCCACACTTGGACTGCAGCCGCAGGCAAGCCCGCGGCTTGGGGCCTAGTCCCCGCTGCAACCGAGACCACGCTGCTGCCCCGCCGAACAAGGGAAGCAGACCTGCGGCGTCTTACATTTTCAGTGTCCAACAGGGCCTTGCGATCGCAAGAGGAATGTCTCAGGCAGTCACTCACGGTTACACTGCACGCTGCTTTCGTGAACCGACGCAGGCAGCCTCCAGGTCAGCTCCTCGAAACCCTCTCTGGCCGGACTGATTGCTTTTCGTTCCCTGGCCTGTCTGCTGGCTTCTCCTTCTCCGACCCCAGCATCCCATTTGAAAATTGTGCCTGGGGTTTCCAGGTTCTTTCAGGAGTCCAAGAATGAGTGAAAACTCTGCAGCTTCACCATCACTTATTTCAAAGTTTAAACAAAGGAACACGCACAGAACACGTGAAACCAAAGGAACGGGTAGGAAGCAAAGGAAAAGATACAAAGATGGTGCTTTTGCAAAAACTGGTATTTTCATCCTTCAGGTTCTCGGGTTCTTACAAGAGCCAATTAAAATGCACGGGCATATCATGTTTCTGCACTGAGCCAATGAAAACTGGCAAAGTTGGTAACGGGAACAGTTTTGTAACTGCTATACCACTTTCCCGCCAGTAGGTGGAGACAAAACATATTGTGAAAATGCACGAGTTTGTTAAAAGTGCTAATTGCGCGTCAGTAGAAAAAAATGCGATTTTAGTTTTGCGTTAGTTCTACTAACACCTTATTAAAAAGCATTTTGAAAGCAACCGATTCCAACACTACTCACAGAACGGACCTTCTTTGTTTTCTAGGCAAGGCCCCCGAGGTAGTGAAGGGTGCTGCGTGAATGCGGTGAATTTATCTTTGACCCGCATTGAGCTGTAGATCTCACTGCACTCCGAACTTCCAGATCCCAGACAAATCCGACTCCCCCATTCCCCGCTCCGACACGTTGGTCCTTGGCCTCCTCCGGTTGGAGGAGCAACACCTCATATTCCGTCTGAGTAGCCTCCAACCTGACGGCATTGACATATATTAACATCCCATAGCTTCTCCACCCTTCCCTCTTTCCTCTTTTCCGTTCCCTGTTCTGGTTCAGACAGACATACTTTATTGATCCCGAGGGAAATTGGGTTTCGTTACAGCCGCACCAACCAAGAATAGTGAAGAAATATAGCAAAATAAAACCATAAATAATAATAAGTTAATCATGCCCAGTGGAAATAAGTCCAGGACCAGCCTATTGGCTCAGGGTGTCTGACACTCCGAGGGAGGAGTTGTAAAGTTTAATGGCCACAGGCAGGAATGACTTCCTATGACGCTGAGTGTTACATCTCGGTGGAACGAGTCTCTGGCTGAATGTACTCCTGTGCCTAACCAGTACATTATGGAGTGGATGGGAGACATTGTCCAAGATGGCATGCAACTTGGACAGCATCCTCTTTTCAGACACCACCGTCAGAGAGTCCAGTTCCACCCCCACAACATCACTGGCCTTACGAATGAGTTTGTTGATTCTGTTGGTGTCTGCTACCCTCAGCCTGCTGCCCCAGCACACAACAGCAAACATGATAACACTGGCCAAAACAGACTCGTAGAACATCCTCAGCATCGTCCGGCAGATGTTAAAGGAACTCAGTCTCCTCAGGAAATAAAGATGGCTCTGACCCTTCTTGTAGACAGCCTCAGTGTTCTTTGACCAGTCCAGTTTATTGTCCATTTGTATCCCCAGGTATTTGTAATCCTCCACCATGTCCACACTGACCCCCTGGATGGAAACAGGGGTCACCGGTGCCTTAGCCCTCCTCAGGTCCACCACCAGCTCCTTAGTCTTTTTCACATTAAGCTGCAGATGATTCCCCCCTCACCCCTCCCAGTCCCCTCACCTGCTCACCATCGTATGTGTTATGAGCTCCCGCTGGTACCTCTCCTCTTTCCCTTTCTCCATTGGTCCACTCTCTTCTCCTATCAGGTTCCTTCTTCTTCAGCGTGATACCTCTTCCACCTATCACCCAGCTTCTTTCTTCATCCCCCTCCCCCACTCACCTGGTCTCACCTATCACCTGCCAGCTTTTTCTCCTCCCTCTCCCCCCCCCCCCCCCCCCACCTCGCCTTCTCATTCTGGCTGCCCCCTCCTTCTGTTCCAGCCCCGATGAAGGGGTCTCTGCCCTAAACAGCAACTGTTTATTCCCCTCCATTGATGCTGCCTGACTTACTGACTTTCTCCGGCATTTTGTGTGCGCGTTGCTCTGGATTTCCAGCACCTGCCGAGTCTCTTGTGTTAATGCTGTGTCTCGGGGAAAAGGAGATCCAGCCACTCACCAACCCCACCACACACACACACGCACACACACCATATCAAACTCACACCAGATACCATTACGGAATACACTTTAAAGATTTTACTAAAACTAAAAGAGTACTATGCAATACAGTAGATAGGAAGGAAAAGAAAATAAAGTAAAAGGCGCCAACTTATCAAAGTTCAGTCAGTTTAGTGCACATCGTTGGAGCTCAACCATCGAACCATTCGACCCCTCGTCACTTTCCTCCGACCTCTACGTCCTCGCATCTGGGACCACCCGGGTGGTCGACCGAGCAGTGCAGCGCACGTCCACCTTCCTCGGCGTCTTCTTCCCGACTCCCCTGAAAAGACCGCGAAAACCCCCAAGCTCCCAGCCTCACAAGACAAAATAACATTCCCCCGTTGGTCAACAAATGAATTCAATCCCCATATCAGCAAGTCCAAAGCTAAACAACTGCGAGAGAAAGCACTTATCAGACAAAGAAGCACTCCTACTCTTAACAGAACAAAGGAGCCATTTTGATTAACATACACAGTACATTGTACACAAAGTTCAGAGTTCAGAGGTCAAAATACATCTACTATCAAAGTATCACTCAAGACTGAACCCGCAGATGCTGGAAATCCGAGCAACGCACACACAGAATTCTGAGTTCCTCCAGCATTTTGTGTGTGTCACTGCCAAAGTGTGTACGCTATATACAACCGCGAGATTCATCTCCTTACAGGCAGCCACAGGGCAAAGAAACCTCAAGACGAGACCGCTAAAAGACCGTCAAATGCGCGGAGAGAGAGAGGGAGAAAAAAAACAAATTGCGCAAACAGTAAAAGTCGGCAAATAGCTCCAGAACTAAAGTTGCAGGAAAGACGCAGAGCCACGAACGGCAAGATAAAAACTGCAGGTTCGAGAAATTTTAAACCAGCTCGGAAAATGCTGGAGGTGCATTTGGTGTGCTTTTTACCAACAAAAAGAAAAGTGACCTTTTTTTGCCTATGGCGCAGTTGGAGTGGCACATTTGAGAGACTTACGTTGTTAAGCGCTTCATTAGTTACTTGCAAAGTGGCAAAACATTGTCAACACAGGCACGAGGAAATCTGCAGATGCTGGAAATTCAAGCCACACACACACACAAAATGCTGGTGGAACGCAGCAGGCCGGGCAGCATCTATAGGGAGAAGCACCTAGCTTCACCCCACCCCCTCCGGTCTTCTATCATTTCAGATTTCCCCCTCCCCCTCCTACTTTCAAATCTCTTCCCATCTTTCCTTTCAGTTAGTCCTGACAAAGGGTCTCAGCCCAAAACGTCAACAGTGCTTCTCCCTATAGATGCTGCCTGGCCTGCTGTGTTCCACCAGCATTTTGTGTGTGATTGTCAACAGGTTCATCTTTGGTTTAGATGCCTGTTCACAATCGGCTATGGAAATGGGTTTCAGTGTTTTCCTGTGCCATGGGGTGATTTTTAGAGGGGGAAATAACCCCCGTGTTTACCTTGTCCCTGGTTCACGTGGTTCATATTTTCTCTCTGTTATTCTTTCCTGGTCTCTGTGTGAGCTGCTTGTTTGGGTTACTGCTGAAGATAAGAGACAGGAGAAATGTGTGCCACCCAGTGGGGATGAACAGATTGAGGGGCGGTTTCTCTGGTGAGGAACACTAAGGTTGGGCTTGGGGCTTCTGAGAGGGGAGAGGGGAGAAGAGGTCGGAGGAGTCGACGCAGAGTGGGGCCGGGATTCGACGAAGCCCGGGGAGATTGAAGGAGGAACGGCACATCGGACTGTTTCACTTAAAATGTGCCCTTTTCTTTTCTTTTTGCTTTTACTTTGCTAAAGGCTGATTTATACTTCTGCATCAAATGAACACTGTAGGTACGGCGTAGCCGCGTAACCTACGCTGTACCCTACGCCATAGCCTGACGCGCACACCTCCAAAAATGTAACCGCGCGTCGTGGCGACGCAGACCGCAACAACTGTGATTGGTCCGCTCAGTAGCATCGTATTTGCTCCTGTCTATAGGCATAGTGTGCGCACACTGATGCAAAATAAATGGTTGGAGACGATGAAATTGTTGAATCTACCTGCCGACATCGGAAAATATTTGAAATGCATTTCCTCGTCCATGTCTCTCGGTGGCCGGACAAGCACAGAAAATTCACCCTCCTTCTGCCTCGATCCGTTCAATGGTCGCACACACCATCTCCTCCGACGTCTTCTCTCTTTTCTGCGTTGCAGTAATTTCACTAAAACTAACCCTTGTTCAACATCTATTAGCTCCAACTCCAACGTGATGCGCTCAGTCACCATTGTTTGAAGTTCACAGAGAAACTCTACACAGTGGCGTAGAGACCCCGCCGCCAACTAGCATTTTGGCGGTGAATTGCAGAGCGACGCAGACACACCAACGCACAGGCATAAATGCTCACAATGGCGCAGGCCGCTCACGAAGGCGTAGAACCTACGCAGAAGTATAAATCAGCCTTAACCCTTTGCTAACAAGGCTTAGGCTACTAAAACATTACATCTGGCCAATCTTGCTGTATGCCTCCGAAACATGGACTGTAACACCAGAACTCCAAAGAAACTTAGAAGCAACAGAAATGTGGTTTCTTAGAAGAAGGCTGAGAATATCATATAGAGATAGGGTAACTAATGAGACAGTACTCCAACATGCCCATACAAAAAGATCTTTGATGAGAACATTAAATGAGAGGAAACTTAATTTCCTGGGCCATGTCATCAGAAAGGGAGAAATGGAATGCCTTAAGTTACAAGGCCGTAGGCCTGGGAAACGCGGAAGAGGAAGGCAAAGAAGAAAATATACGGACACTGCGAAAGAACAAATCGAAAAGTGCGAGATGTCGTTGACGCTGCAAGGGATTGTTCGATGTGGAGAGCCGTGATCGCCCGAGCGTGCAACGCGCAAGGCACATGAAGAAGAACCCTTTAGTCAAATTAGGAATTATAAAGATAAATCTTTTAATTGTATGCGGTGTACTGTCTGTTATTCCGAGGCACTTACTGTGCTAGCTATGCCACCTACTCTAGAAACTGCCTAGAATTTCCCTACCGCATAGCCCTCTATTTTTCTGAGCTCCAGGTACCTATCTATTAAAAGACCCTATTGTATCCACTTCCACCATCGTCACTGGCAGTGCATTCCACACACCCACCACCCTCTGCGTGGAAAATCTTACCCCTTGTACCTACTTCCAATCACCTTAAAACTATGCCCCCTTGTGCTAGCCATTTCAGCCCTGGGAAAAAACCTCTGACTATCCACACGATCAATGCCTCTCATCATCTTGTACACCTCTATCAGGTCACCCCTCATCCTCCGTTGCTCTAAGGAGAAAAGGCCAAGTTCACTCAACCTATTCTCATGAGGCATGCTCCCCAATCCAGGCAACGTCCTTGTAAATCTCCTCTGCACTCTCTCTATAGCATCCACATCCTTCCTGTAGTGAGGTGACCGGAACTGAGCACAGTACTCCAAGTGGGGTCTGACCAGGGTCCTATATAGCTGCAACATTACCTCTCGGCTCTTGAACTCATTCCTACCGTTGATGAAGGCCAACACACCATACGCCTTCTTAACAACACCGTCAACCTGTGCAGCAGCTTTGAGTGTCCTATGGACACAGACCCAAGATCCCTCTGATCCTCCACACTGCCAAGAGTCTTACCATTAATACTATATTCTGCCATCAACAGTTTGCAGTAGATACAAAGAAAGACAATAGAAACAATGAAAAACTACACACAAAGAAAGATGGACAAAGACTAATGTGTAAAAGATGACAAACTGTGCAAATACACAAAAAATAATAAATTAAGGAGTAATAAATAATATTGACTACCATGATTCCAAAGTCCATAGGTTGTGGAATCAGTTCAGGGTTGAGGTGAGTGAAGTTATCCACGCTGGTTCAGGAGCCTGGTAGTAACTGTTCCTGAACCTAGTGGTGTGGGACCTGAGGCTCCTGTACCTCCTTCCCGATGGCATCAGTGAGAAGAGAGCAAGTCCTGGATGGAGGGTGATCGACGATGCTCTCTGGAGGATCAAGGACGGCAGGAAGTGTGGGAATGGGGGGCGCGCAGTGGTGGATACATCTAATCGAAGCTGGGGAGGACGTGGGTTTCTTATCATATAACCATATAACAATTACAGGACGGAAACAGGCCATCTCGGCCTTTCTAGTCCGTGCCGAACGCTTACTCTCACCTAGTCCCACCGACCTGCACTCAGCCCATAACCCTCCATTCCTTTCCTGTCCATATCCCTATCCAATTTTACTTTAAATGACAATACCGAACCTGCCTCTACCACTTCTACTGGAAGCTCGTTCCACACAGCTACCACTCTCTTAGTAAAGAAGTTTCCCCTCGTGTTACCCTTAAACTTTTGCCCCCTAACTCTCAACTCATGTCCTCTTGTTTGAATCTCCCCTACTCACAATGGAAAAAGCCTATCCATGTCAACTCTATCTACCCCCCTCATAATTTTAAATACCTCTATCAAGTCCCCACTCAACCTTCTATGCTCCAAAGAATAAAGACCTAACTTGTTCAACCTTTCTCTGTAACTTAGGTGCCGAAACCCAGGTAACATTCTAGTAAATCTCCTCTGTACTCTCTCTATTTTGTTGACATCTTTCCTATAATTCGGTGACCAGAACTGTACACAATACTCCAAATTCAGCCTTACCAATGCCTTGTACAAATTTAACATTACATCCCAACTCCTACACTCAATGCTCTGATTTATAAAGGCCAGCATACCAAAAGCTTTCTTCACCACCCTATCCACGTGAGATTCCACCTTCAGGGAACTATGCACCATTATTCCTAGATCACTCTGTTCCACAACATGACGAAATGCCCTACCATTTGGACTGATATCCTCGGCTATCAGTCTCCACTGAGCTCACGTCCGCATCTGTGCTTCTTCCTGGGCCAGTGGCTCATTTCTCTAATCATTCGGCTGGGCTTCGGAATCGGTAATTTGCAGAAACAAACCCCCGGTGTGGCCGCGTGTTGATTCGCATTTTAAGTGCAAGTCCCTGTCATATTCCCAATATTCTGCTGATTCATGAATATGAATGCGCTTGTCCTGTGCTGCTGTGTGGCGTCTCTGCACGTTGATCATTTTCAGGGAGCGGAGAGAGAAGTAGCTTAGGTAATAATGGCCCTGGTAAATGAATCGGAATAGAGGTAAGCAGGACCAGCATTTTAATCTGCAATTTCTGGCAGTCGTGAACTGCAGATCAAAGTATTCAGTCCCCGACCTCATTAGCTATCCCTTTGTCTCATTTCAAACGGAAGGAACTCTGCAGTACGTCGTAGATACAGACCAGTCCATCGGGGTAACGCCTTCCCCACCATTGAGCACACCTGCAAGGACCTGCAGGTACAGCAGGCAGTTAAGAAAGCTTCATAACAAGAGGAATTGAGTATAGGAGCAAAGAGGTCCTTCTGCAGCTGTACAGGGCCCTGGTGAGACCACACCTGGAGTATTGTGTGCAATTTTGGTCTCCAAATTTGAGGAAGGACATTCTTGCTATTGAGGGAGTGCAGCGTAGGTTAACGAGGTTGATTCCCTGGATGGCGGGGACTGTCATAAGTTGAAAGATTGGAGCGACTGGGCTTGTATACACTGGAATTTAGAAGGATGAGGGGGGATCTGATTGAAACATATAAGATTATTAAGGGATTGGACACGCTAGAGGCAGGAAACATGTTCCCGATGTTGGGGGGAGTCCAGAACCAGAGGCCACAGTTTAAGAATAAGGGGTAGGCCATTTAGAACGGACTTGAGGAAAAACTTTTTCACCCAGAGAGTTGTGGATCTGTGGAATGCTCTGCCTCAGAAGGCAGTGGAGGCCAATTCTCTGGATGCTTTCAAGAAAGAGTTAGATAGAGCTCTTAAAGATAGCGGAGTCAAGGGATATGGGGAGAAGGCAGGAACGGGGTACTGATTATGGATGATCAGCCATGATCACAGTGAATGGCGGTGCTGGCTCGAAGGGCCGAATGGCCTACTCCTGCCCCTTATTTCAAGCTTCCAGTGCTGACTGCAAACGTGAGTTCAGTCTTATGAATTCAACCAAATGGAAATCCAGAAATGGACAAGAAGTGGAACATTTGGATGAACTAATGAAAATTAAGATGTACCTTTCATCTGGATGCGAAATTAATCTGGATTTTTTTATAGGCAATGAATTTATAATAAAGACCGAGACATGAAAGATTTTCTCTGTTGTACTATATTTCATTATACTCTTTAATTAATAAATAAAATCAAAGTGTGTGATTTTTTGGTTTTCAGTCAAAATATTTGTAGCATGCACATTACAAAAAAAAGATATTTAAAGTGCCATGCAGTTTTCAGGCCGTATAAAAATTTCCGACTCAGAGTAATGGTTGGTCCGCGCAGCTGTGAAAAAAATTAGAGGGAACATTGGCTGGGGTCTTAATAAAGACAAGCCGTGTGGGTAAACACACGAACATTTTATTTACAGAATGGCTTCAGTTCAACACCGAGCATGTGCGATCAGCTCACCATGATCATTTCTGGTTCTGGGTTGCCCACTAGGAATGGAAGTTCTTTATTATGTACACATGTCCCCCTTTAAAGAAAAACAAACACAATACTATGCCTTTGAAACCCAAAGGGAACAATAATCCTTTCCAACAAAGGTATCTGCATTAACTTCAATTGTAATGAGCAAATACAGTCCCTTATTCACTCATTAACTTTCAATCAGTCTCTGAGGTGGCTTGATAATCCTTGTTGGTCTGCTATTTGTTTCCACAGATGTATTGCTTTCATTAGTATTAGTGTCTCTCGAATCTCCAAACTCACAGGACTTACTCGGTGTGTTGAATATTGGTCAAAGCTAACTCCTTGTTTCTGGTCACTGGAAGATAACTTCACTCTCTTAAACGTGATGCTTTTACTTGGGACAAAATAATCCTCCCTTTCAATTTTTTGTCAGCCCCTCCTGCTCTGCTATATATTAACTCGCTGTTTGAAGCATTTCCAGTTATCAGGGTTACGATCCGGCAACAACGAATCTAGAATTGAGACAGGTTTTTTTATAAACAAAAAAACATTTATTTAAACTCAGCTCAACAACAAATGAAAAGTAAACCAACGACTAACTTAACTGGAAGTTAACTGCTATACGGCAATTCGAACAGTTCTTAAGGGGATAAATGTAAACGTCCAAATGATTTATACAGTCAATTAGGAGAGACTTTCCTGAAGTAACAAATTCCGCGACGATATGACGTTACTGCTGATCCCAGAGGAAATATGCCTTGCCCAAAGGATTTACGACGAAGGAAATAAAAACGGCCTAAAGGAACTGACCTTTTCCCTGGTGAATAACACTGCCCACAACCCTTTCTGCTTTCACAAATGCAGGGGCCATCTCGGATGCAGGTTACTACTTCCTGAACGAAGATCCAACAAGGTCCATCCTGTACTACCGCCGACGACACCAACTTTACTCGATCCTTCGGGTTCCCGCACTTCGACAAATCTTCACTCTCCAATACTTAGACTTTAAAATTAAATTGAAGATACATCAAATGTAACTGGCAGTGATTTTAAAAACCGCCGGTACAACTTATAGTGGAAAGTAAAACTCCATTTTAAAACGAAACTGCGTCATGAGGCGAATACGCAGCATAACGGAGTAACTGACAAATTAAACAACAAACTAGCCTGCGTCACAGCAAGTTGGAACAGGTCATCACGTGACCTCAAACTGGCAGGAAATTACATCACCCCACCGTCACAAGACCATTACATCATCTCAATTCCATCGTGGTCGTAAGACAGTCGCAAGATACCATCAGTTAGACTGCCAGTAAGCTGTATAGCTGTGGGAGGACTCAGATTATCTGTGATGGGAATTTTTGGCCTCTCACCTGAATTTGTTTTGGTTAATTTGGGAACAGCGTTCTCTTTTACCTCGCTGGCTGTCTTTCCTTCCCCCATGGGAGCTAGAACATTTTACCGACATAACGGGTTCAGCTCGACGCCGAGCACGTGCGACCAGCTAACGCCGACGTCATTTCCGGTTCCGGGTGAACCGCCCGCATTGCCCTCTGGGAAATGAAGTTCTTTGTTATGAACACACATAATCACACAAGTCGCCACACAATCTGGCTCCAGCAACATACTCACAATGCTCGGCTGGACGGAATGCAGCAGCCCACAGCAAAAATGAGCAAAACGCGCCTGATTCCTCCCTCCCACCCACCCACCCATTCAGATACACTGTCCTCCACCAAGCCAGCTTCAGCCTCCAGACCCAGTGGGCCTTCGATGTCTCCAGCGAACTCGCAGAGATTCGCAGGCTTGGATCTCCGGGTGTTGGTCCCCTCTTCCACATCGTTGATGTAAAGACTTCCTATCGACCTTCGGTGTCAATCCCAGGACTCGCCCATCACCGAACATTAGACCTAAACCTCCGGGCTCGTAGAGGACGGAGCCCCAAAAACTAGGCCTCAAACTCTGGTCTCACCGAGTTGGGTACCTAGGGGTCACCGGCCCTCGTCCCCCCTGCCCGCACGGATCTCAGAATTGCCTTCTCCTGAAGAACTTTATTCCAAAAGGGAAAACTAGAAGGAAAAAGTACCGTGTTGTTAAAAGGCTCATTGTAAAAGCACAATTGTTGAAGGGAGTGGCATGGTGAAGGGGCCAGCAGTCCAGGTGTTGAAATTTGAGCCCTGACAGTTCTCCTATCAGCGTCAGTGTAACCAGATTAGTTGTGATAGATTTCTGAAGCTGCTTACAGCATTCTTCCAGACAAACACGCATCGATTTGTTTCTCATGAGGATAGTTCCTTCCTGGTATCGATGGCTTTGAATCTGAATGGGAGATAAATCTGCCTTGCAACTCTCGGTAGAATGCTTAGTGAGATAAGTGGATATCTTTCGAATTTGTTTTTAAAGCTGTTCCGTCCACTGAGATTGCTCGGCAGGGGAAAACTCTGTACGTGGAGCTCTGGGTAACCTTACAAAGAGCCTCCAGCTTTGTGAGGACTGGCAGGCAGCGGGACTTTGCCTTCCCCAGCAGGCTGGTGGAGGGTTACTGATCAGGTCTCGGGCCAAGTGGCAGCCCAATATTCTCGGATCTCTCCAGTCCTGATGAAGGCTCTCGGCCCGAAACCGTTTATTCCTCTCCCATAGAAGCTGCCTGACCTGCTGAGTTCCTCCCAACGTTTTGAGCGTGTTCCAAGATCTCGTGGGCTTTCAATTTCTTACTTTTTTTTTAAATTGAGAAGTAGTGTGGGATAGGCCCCTCAGGGCCTCCGAGCTGCACCGCCCACCAATCCCCTGATTTAATCCTAATCTAATCACGGGATCGGGCAGGAGGGACTTGGGCGGCAGCCTTCCCAGGAGAAGGAAAACTCTGATTTCAAACCTCCGCTGCCTCATACCCACCCACGGGAAAGGCTTCGGGAGTAAACCCCGAGGAAGAGATCCGGAGCCTACAACTTCGCTCTGGCGACCCCTGTGACGACACTGGTGCCGAGCCGTATCGCCGCTTGCCCTCCCCTCGGAATGGCATCGGTGACGTGGAGGCAGGGAACCCACTGCGTGTGCCGCAGCCGGCTCTTCAAACCTTCCGGAGGACACAGTCCACCAGAGGCGCAAGCCCATGATCCCCTGGGATCAACAGCTCCCTTCCCTCTAATGTAGGCCAACATTTCATTTGCCTCCTCGACAGCCTGCTGCACCTGCCAACCAACCTTTTGTGATTCGTGCACAAGCACTCCCAAGTCCCCCCGCCCAGCAGCACGCTGCAATCTTTTACCATTTAAATAATAATCTGTTTTTCCATTTTTCCTTCCAAAGTGGGTGACCTCGCATTTACCAACATTGTGCTCCATCTGCCAGACCCTCGCCCACTCACTTAACCTATCGATATCTCCCAGCAGACTGTCTGTATCTTCTGCACAATTTGCTTTTCCACTCAACCTAGTGTCATAGCAGACTCACTCGGTCCCCTCTTCCACATCGTTGATGTAAAGAGAAGCAATTCCGTGAAACAGATGTTATTGTAATCAAAATCCACCAGTTTTATTCTCACCATTACCCAAGTCTAATTTTTGTTTAATATTTCATATTATTATTTATTACCGGTTCAATATAGTATTTACAGTGTTGGCGCGTGGCTGAGTGGTTAAGGCATTGGTCTAGTGATCTGAAGGTCGCTGGTTCGAGCCTCAGCTGAGGCAGCGTGTTTGTGTCCTTGAGCAAGGCACTTAACCACACGTTGCTCTGCGACGTCACCGGTGCCAAGCTGCTTGGGTCCTAGTGCCCTTCCCTTGGACAACATCGGTGGCGTGGAGAGGGGAGACTTGCAGCTCGGGCAACTGCCGGTCTTCCACACAACCCTGCCCAGGCCTGTGCCCTGGAAACTCCAGGCGCAGATCCATGGTCTCTCGAGACCGACGGATGCCACCACATGGTATTTACAATTCCCCAGATCAATCCCAATATTTCATGTTATTTCTAATTCCTGACGAGACACACTCAACGTTTCAGGACCAACGTTTCAGGACATTCAGAAATTGTCAGATTTCTGAGCAGACAATGAGCCAACTCACGAACACTACCTCACTATTTTTTTTGCACTACCTATCAAATGCTCCCAATGGCGTGCACCTCAAGTAGCCTCTGGCAACCGAGTTCAGCTCCCGGCCTTCACGTGTGGCTCAGCTCCCAAGCCCGGCGGAACCATTTCTACTGACAGGAGAAGGGGTGAAGGCGGGTTACCGGTGCCTTAAAACCAGTCGCTTCGGGCAGATGGGGCTCGTCAGCCAGGGTCAGCAGCTCATCTAGGAGAAAGAAAACTCTGATCTCAAACCTCCGCTGCCTAGCGGCTGTGCCCCCTCACGGGGGAGGCTTCGAGAGTAACCCCCCCCCCCCCACCCCCAAGGAAAAAATCACAGAGCTGGAGTTCCTAAGGCAGTCACACACACAAAATTAAATAATGAAGTTATATATATATACACACACGAGGGGTGATTGTTATGTTCATGGCCTAAGGTAGAAGGAGTCAATTTTAGAAAACCTAGCACATTTATTTTTCCTACATTTACACACCTAGTCCATCGGTCGTGGAGCGTATGGATCTTGGACCTCCAGAAAGTGTCCACAGCAGGGGTGATTGATAAGATTGATAAGTTATACAGCTCTCGTTACGTGCACACGCACTTCAGCTCTTTGAGTGATCATGCAGAAAGTTTGAAGTTAGCAACTCGTCGGTTAATAACTCATCAGGGGTGATGGATAAGTTCGTGGCCTAAGGCAGAAGGAGATGAGGTACTAACTTCAAAATTTCTGCGGGATGTGGTAACTGCAGGCCCACTCTTAAGTTTTACGAATAAGTTGGATAGATACAAGGATGGGAGAGGTCTGGAGGGTTATGGACTGGGTGCAGGTCAACGGGACGAGCAGAATAAAGTTTCGACACAGACTAGAGGGGACGAATGGCCTGTTTTCTGTGCTGTAGTGTTCTATGGTTCCATGGAAATAAGGAAAAAAGCAGCTCAGAACAGTAGTCCCATCTTGCTTAACCTTTTGATTCCTGATTTTGTTTGTCAGCTTAACAACATCTTCCTCCACAGCCGCTCCACTACCTGTTCTGGTGCACTGGTTCCCGTTTCCTTGCACCTTACGATTAATCCCCCAGTGTGCAGCGTTAGTAAACCTTCCCAAGAGGATACTAGTCCCTCCCTCCAGTTCCGGTAACAAGGTGTCCCTTCTGTGCAGTTCCCTCTAAGAGAGCTCAATAATCCAAAAATCCAAAGCCCTCCATCCTACAGCATCTCCTTAGCCACCCGTTAAACTTTAGTACCTTCCTATTTCTGCCCTCACTAGCACACGGATCCTGAGACCCCAACCCGGGAGACCCTGTCCTTTAACTTAGCACCTAACTCCCTGAACTCACTTTGCACCTCTCCAACCTACCCTGCCCATGCCAATGGTAGGTGGACCACGACCTCTGGCTGCTCACCCTCCCGCTTAACAACACTGTGGTCCCCATCCAAGATGTCCCTGGCCCTGGGCCCCAGGAGGCAACAAACCATCCGGGAATCTTGTTCTCATCCACAGAAACTCCTTTCGGTTCCCCTAACCAATGAGTTCCCCATCACTGCAGCTCGTCCCTTCTCTCCACCTACCCTTCTGAGGCATAGACCCAGCCAGAGTGGTATATAGTCGGCCCTCCTTATCCGCGGGGGATTGGTTCCGCGACCCCTCATGGATACCAAAAAACACGGATGCCCAAGTCCCTTATTTAACCTGTCTCAGTGCAGTGGACTTTAGGATCCAGCAGAGCCCCAGACCTTATTTAACCTGTTTCAGTGCGGTGGACTTTAGGACCCAGTGGAGCTCTGAATCTGCAGTGTTTCTGTTCTGGAAAATAATCACGAATAAAGTGGAAATAATAAAGCGATTAGAAAGAGGTGAAACGCCATCAGTCATTTGAAAAGCGTCAGGCTACAGTCAGTCAATGATTGGATCAATTTTAAAGGATAAAGTGAGAAAGGCCCTGCCCCGATGAAAGCTACAATTATTACTAAGCAACGCAGTGGTTTAATTATTGGAATACATACGTTTCTTAAGTGTTTTATAGGCATAGAAAGGTAAAATATTTACTATATACTAAGACAAATGTTTGACTAACTGACGCTAAATAATACTGGATGTACCTGTTCTGACTTAGAGAACTTCCGATTTTTTTCGATCCCGATCCGCGGTAACCTACGCACATCCTCCCGTATACTTTAAGTCATTTCTAGATTACTTATAATACCTAATACAATGTAAATGCTATGTAAATAGTTGTTATACTGTATTGTTTAGGGGATAACGACAAGAAAAAATAGTCTGTACATGCTCAAACAACGAGTGCTGGAGAGGGAACTTCTGGGTTTTCCCGATCCGCGGTTGGTTGAATCCGCGCGTGCGGAACCCGCGGATAAGGAGGGCCGACTGTACCTCTTTTTGAGGTGAATGGCCACAGGGGTACACTGGACTGGCTGCCTTTCCCTTTTCCCCCTTCCTGACAGTCACCCGGTTATCTGTGCCCTGCACCTGCTGTGTAACCAGCTCTCTGCATGCCGCATCAATCCACACCCACCCCTTTCAGCCCACTCCGACCGATCCGGAGTTCATCCAGTTCCTTAACGCGGACCGTCAGAAGCTGCAGCTGGATGCGCTTCTTACGGCTGCAGTCATTGGGGACCCTGGGGGCCTCCCTGCCCTCCCGTACCCCACAAGGGGGGCGTTCTGCTGTCCTGCCGGGCACCCCCACCGTTCTAAGTGTGTGATAAGAAAGAAAGATTAAATCACGGGGGGGGGGGGGGGCAGAGAATGGACCTAGAATCCTTGCTTCTGCTCGCCAAAGCCTCAACTCCCCACTCTAACGCTGGCCCACTCACACAATGGCCGCTCCACAGAAATCAAACTTCCTTTTATTGTTCTCTGCTAAGTACCCAGTTATGCACAATACAATGTCTCCTCAGAACTGTGATCCGACTGCCCTGGCTCGTTTCCTTTACGTTCCCTTTCCCTCCACGCGTGACCGTGTCTCCTCGGGATCGGGCCAGGCAACACTTACGGTCGACGTTTCAGGCCAAGATCCTTCTTCAGGACTGGAACGGAAGGGGAAGATGACAGAGTGAAAAAGGTCGGGGTGGGAGGCTAGCTAGAAGGTGGATTGCCACCTTGTCGTGGTGGAGAAGCTCGTGTGGTCCTGAGATCCCGAGAGCGGTGCCGTCTGGAGCGATGCTCCTGGTAGGGTCACCCATGGCGGTAAGATCGAGGGTGAGGTCCCTGACAAAGAACAATCCCACCAGGACCTCAACGGCGGAACAGGCGGACGAAGTTACTTCGAACTCGACGGCTGTGAAGGTGGATGAAGTCTGCAACAAATCCATCAGCTCCAATCGTCGTGGTTTCCATGCCATTGGAATCAGTTGGTTGATTTGTGAAGTATCATGCGCTTCTTGGAGTGCAATATCAGGTACACGATAAACAAATACACACACAGGTGTCTTCGCTCTGTGATGGATCAACGGAACGAAGACCATCATCCTCGACCTCGAGGGGTAGCCACGACGACGACGAGAAGGTGATAGGTGAAGCCAGCTGGGTGGGAAAGGTCGAAGGCAGGAGAGGAGAGTGGACCATAGGAGGAGGGGACCCGATGGGGGGGGGGGGGGGGGAAGTGCTAGGCAGGTGAGAAGAATTAAGAGGCCAGAGCGAGGAACGGAAGAAAAGAGAAGGGGGAGGGAAAGAAGTTCTCCGCAAGGGGACAACTCCTTACAGACAGCAGCGGAAATCAAACTTAATCGGTGATCGCTGGCGCTGCGAAGCGATTGCGCGAACCCATGACACTACCAGGCCACGTCGAATGAGGGTAATTGGCAAAAGAACTGAGAGTGATGCAAGGAATTTTATTTTGATGCTGTGAGTTATTACGCTCCGGAATACAATGGAGACAGATTCAGAAGGGGGGGGGCTTGGTAAACGTCCAAAGTTCAAAGTTCATTTATTATCAACGTATTTATACATTGGACAACCTTGAGATTCGACTCCTTGCAGGCAGACACAAATCAAAGAAACCCAATAGAGCCCATTTAAAAAAGACCTTCAAACACCCAATGCGCAGAGAGCAAAATTAAAAATCGTGCAAGCAATTAAAGTAAGCAAACAGCATTCAGAGCTGAAGTTTTAAGAAAGCCGGGCCTCACTGCAGCCGGAGCAGGCCACGGTCTCAGTTTAGCCCAGAGCCGAGGAAACGTCGCAGAGCGGCGAGCAGAACCGTCCTGTCCCTCTCCTCCAGTCCGGACACTCTGCCCTCCTCAATCTGGCCCCAAGCTTAAATCGGGGCTTTCCTCGCTCCCGCCTCTGCTTACCTCCGGCATGCCTCACCTCCGTTCGCCTCCGCACGTCTCTCCGTTGTTAGCGGTGACTGTGATTCTCCCTACTACCCGTTACGCCACTGGCGTCCCATGCGGCGGCGAAGCTCCCCCATCTCGGCGTTTCCTTCATCGTGCCGGTAACTCGGTTTCCGCTACCGTCAGTCCCGCGAGTCCCGGGCGGAGACTCGGGAATACCGTCACACTCGGATGTGGAAGGATTCTTCATCGCTGTTTCCGTAACAGTTTTGTTTGACCAGTCAGAGTCATTAGCCCCGAGCGAACCTGGAGGACCGGTGGATCACTCTTAGTCTGACCTCTACCCTTTGACCTGTCTGACATGGGTGACCCTACCAAGAGCCAAAGTATAAAAGCCCTGACTCCAGCTGACATGGCTCTCCGGGTCATTGAGGCACGCAAGCCTCCAAACCCTACAGCGAGGTTGTGGTCTCCTTGGAGGAGTGATCATTATTAATAAAGGTCATTAATAAGGTGTTTTAGTAGTTTCGATTATTTTGTATTTTGCCACGCCATAAGTAATCGCTGGGCACACCAGCGCCATCTTAAACTGGGAAGGAGAAAGAGTCTGAAAAGATGTCGGAGAAGTGAGGATGGGGGTAAAAAGGGGCCTCGAGCTGGTAGGAACTTGATGGGCTGAGCGGCATCCTTGTTGCAAACACTTTGGGTTCTGCAGAACGCGTGACAAACTGCTTTTACTCTACACGCAGGTTATCCCAACGGGCAAGCTGCAGAAACCGTCTTAAAGACTGTCAGACATTATCTGGAAGAACACAGGAACTCGGTGAGTATCCGGACAGCTCGGCTAATAAGTTAGATCAATGGTACAAGCGTTTTCCCACAGGCACCTTCCTCCGCTGCCTTAACAGCTCGAGCACTGAAGTTGCAGACACAGGGGACTGCTGCTCATGTATAATCCATAAAACCGAGAGGCAGGATTAGGCCATTCAGCCCATCGAGTCTGCTGCTCCATTCTATCGCAGCTGATTAATTTTCCCTCGCAAATGCTTCAATTTAATGTCAGAGAATGTTTACAGTAAACACCCTGAAATCCTTACTCTTCACGGACATCCACGAAACAAGAAACCTCCAAAGAATGAACGAGAGTATTGCCAGAACCCCAAAACCCTCTCTCCCTCCCACACACAGAAGCACCAACCATCCCACTCCCCCTCCCCACATTTACACCAGCAGAATCACCGCACCCCCCCAAACA
This sequence comes from Hemitrygon akajei, assembly GCF_048418815.1. Lineage (NCBI taxonomy): Eukaryota > Metazoa > Chordata > Chondrichthyes > Myliobatiformes > Dasyatidae > Hemitrygon > Hemitrygon akajei. The sequence continues at coordinate 3,737,463 of NC_133151.1, read as the reverse complement.
ATCAATAGCAAAAAGCCCCCAAAGAGACCTTGAGCTAGAGTCCAACAAAAACTACAGTCCATAACCCGTGCTGTCAGTATCTCAGACAGGCTCTCTCTCTCTCTCCATCGAGGGAGAGAGTGAGGTCACCCCTCCAACAACGAGAGCGGGAGACCAGCAACTCGGCCGTTCCGACGTTACGACCTCCTACTTCGCTTCTCCGAGCCCCCCTGACTCGAGGGCCGACAGGCTCTTACTCACATTCAAGAGAGAGAGAGAGAGAGAGAGAGAGAGAGTGGTGGGAAATCGCTGGAATCCAGAGGCCTTCTTCCCTCAGCAGCGCACACCGCCTGCCGTCCCGACGTTTCAGTCCCCCACCCTGGCGACACTTCAGGAATCGGGTCGTCCACAGGACCGCGCTTTCCACCCCCCGAAGGGGCACGTCTTCCGGGCCGCTCCTGGAGATATCGAAACGCCAGGCCGCACAGCCGATGCGAAAGCACGCCGCTCACAGGGAATCGTAAGCCGAACTGTAACCATAACCACGGTTTGAGCTGTAGATCGCAGACTCCAACAGAGCCCCGGCCACCTCGGAGAGAAAAGGAAAGACCTAAGAGAAGGAGAATAAGCCGTTTCGCGGACGAACTGGAAGAAGTCGCCTGGGCGTCATCTTTCCTAGTTCCTGCTGTCAACCCCATTTCTCCGGCCTTCTCTCCCCATAACCTTGGCCTCCCTTGTAATTAAGTAATCAACTTCCGCTGTAAATATACCCAGTGGCTTGGTCTCCACAGCCATCTGTGGCAAAGAATTCCACAGATTCAACACCCTCTGGAACTCTCTCCCAATGCCATGGAGCAGTATAACAGGGGAGCAGGCCGTTTGGCCCATCCTGTCCCTGCTAGCCCATTTTGTTGTCTTATCCCTCTAAGCCTTTCCTACCTATGTACACTGTGGGGAAGGACCCTTAGAGGGGGAGGGGGCGTGTTGGGGGACTGCCAAGTGCCTAAACTCGGGAATTCTCTCCCAGTCCCTCACCTTTCTCTTCATAACCTATCCCTCTGACCAGGCTTTAGGTCAGCTGACACAATGTCCGGTTCAACGTCACCGTGTTATTTGTTTGATATGAAGTGATTTACAACTGGAGTATTGTGTGCAGTTTTGGTCACCTACTGACAGGAAAAACGTAAATAAGGTTGAAAGAGCGCAGAGAAAATTTACAAGGGTGTTGCCGGGCCTGGAGGACCTGAGTTATCAGGAAAGATTGAATAGGTTAGGACTTTATTCCTTGGAACGTAGAAAATTGAGGGGAGATTTGACAGAGGTATACAAAATTGTGAGGGGCATAAATAGGGTAAGTGCAAGCAGGCTTTTTTTCCACTGAGGATGGGTGGGACTACACCCAGAGGTCATGGGTTAAGGGTGAAAGGTGAAAAGTTTAAGGGGAACATGAGGGGAAACGTCTTCACTCAGAGGGTGTAACAAGCTGCCAGCGCAAGTGGTGCGTGCGAGTTTGATTTCGACGCTTCAGAGAAGCTTGGGTAGATAGGTCAATGGGAGGAGACCGTTTAAATAGTTTGGCACGGACTAGATGGGCTGAATGGCCTGCTTCTGTGCTGTACTTTTCCATGACTCCATTCTGCTCCAACGAAGGTGCCATGGAAATGGGATTTGTACCGACACCATGGGAGAACCGGCCCAGCCCCCTCCCTGGGAACAGTCCGCGGCTTTGCGATGAGGGCGCGGAGGAGGATGCGGGGGGGCCCGTGTCGCGGTTCGTCCCGAGCAGCCGCGTGAGGGAGGGCTCTCTGATCGCCGGGCTGCTCCTAGGGACGCACCGAAACTCAGCACAGCCACCTCAAGGGCTCAGTAGGGAAGGACCGGAGAGTAGAGTTCCTCTCCTACTGGAGAGGGAAGGGCCAGGTTGGGGAAGGAAGCCCCGGAATTATTTTAACAGGACACCACCCCAAGGGGCCGTTTGAGTGGCAGCAAGCTATTGACTGGGATGTAGGAGTGTAGAAAACAGAACTACATTGACATTAAAAGCCGGTTTAGTGGCACCAGCACCAGACAGACAGACTTTATTGATCCCGAGGGAAATTGGGTTTCGTTACAGCCGCACCAACCAAGAATAGTGTAGAAATATAGCAATATAAAACCATAAATAATTAAATAATAATAAGTTAATCATGCCCAGTGGAAATAAGTCCAGGACCAGCCTATTGGCTCAGGGTGTCTGACACTCCGAGGGAGGAGTTGTAAAGTTCGATGGCCACAGGCAGGAATGACTTCCTATGACGCTCAGTGTTACATCTCGGTGGAATGAGTCTCCGGCTGAATGTACTCCTGTGCCTAACCAGTACATTATGGAGTGGATGGGAGACATTGTCCAAGATGGCATGCAACTTGGACAGCATCCTCTTTTCAGACACCACCGTCAGAGAGTCCAATTCCACCCCACAACATCACTGGCCTTACGAATGAGTTTGTTGATTCTGTTGGTGTCTGCTACCCTCAGCCTGCTGCCCCAGCACACAACAGCAAATATGATAGCACTGGCCACCACAGACTCGTAGAACATCCTCAGCATCGTCTGGCAGATGTTAAAGGACCTCAGTCTCCTCAGGAAGTAGAGACGGCTCTGACCCTTCTTGTAGACAGCCTCAGTGTTCTTTGACCAGTCCAGTTTATTGTCCATTTGGGACTTCGAGGTGGGTGGTCCCCGGTTCGAATCCGGCCGGCTCCTTTGCACGCTTTCCATCTGCGATGGGTTGAGCGTCGAGCTGGCAACCAGCCCCGTAAAACAAAACAATCAAATGTTTTTTTAAAAATCAGCGGAGAGGAGCACCAACCATATTGACTTTGAAGGTAAATAATCAAAAGGCCATGGTTTATTTTCGAAATACTCTTGATGATGTAATTTGGGGCACCTCGGAAGCCAGCGGTTAGTGTAGCACCCATTACAACTCTTGTTCGGGAGCTCGGCGCCATCTAGAAGCAGCTTGTACGTCCTCCCCGTGAGCACGCGGGTTTCTTCCGGGCGTTCCGGTTCCCTCCTGCTAGCTCCTGCTGGTTCGCAGATGAACCGATCCATTGTAAACAGCCCCACAATTTGGCCAGGGTGAAAATCGAGGGTTGCCGAGACGGGCCTGTTCCGCGATGTGTCTCGAAGTAACTGGGAGCAGGCAGTTTAAGTGGTTCGGCATGGACTAGATGGGCCGAACGGCCTGTTCCGGTGCTGTACTTTTCTATGACTGGAAATAAAGGTAACCGTTAAAGTTTATTTTGTTTAACGAAAGGGCGGTGGGAGCTCGGCTGAAAACATGTAGACCAGATCTCCCAGTCGGCTGCAGGAAGGAGACTGCCCATTCCCAAATGGTGTTTTAACGTCTTCAGGGAAAAAGAGTGAACGGGGAAGCTTCACTTGGCAGTTTGTTTCTTTCTAGAATCGGAAAAATAAATGAGACTGCAGTTGTGACTGACAGGCTAAGACTACGTCTGTAACAATAGAGAGGGCAAAGCGTATAGAACTCGACATTATGTCAGCCTTTGAATCAAACGTTTCTCATTATCACGCTGTGAAAATAACTTTTTTTTCCCTCGGGAAGGCTTTATTTGAATATAAATGGGTGCTCTGATATGATAACAAGCAGATCTCGAGAGGGAGCCGTGGGGAAGCTTCATACGTTCCTGGTCTGCTTTCATCCCTGGAGGCTGTGCCCGACTTAAGGCTGATTTATGCCTGTGCGTACGGGCTACGCCGTAGCCCTGATTTTCACTTCTACGTTGCTCTACGCCGTCGCGAGCATGCGTCGGTGTGCGCCAAAACGCTAGTTGGCGGTTGGGTTTCTACGCCACTGTGTTGAGATTCTTCGTGAGAGGCACGGGCGAGGAAATGCGTTTCAAACATTTCCGCGTGCCGGCAGGTAGATCTGACGATTCGGTTCATCCATTTCGCGTCGGTGTACAGACGTGGCGGAGAAGAAGCAACCGGAAATGTGTGGAAGGAAATGCGACACTACCAAGCGGACCAATCACAGTTGTTGCGGTCTGCGGCTCCGTGAGGCCCGAGTTACTTTTCTGGAGAGGTGCCCGTCACCCTACGGTGTAGGGTACACGGTACCTATGGCGTCGATACGACGCGCAAGTATAAATCAGCCTTTACTGACACCCAGTGTTCAGTCCGTCCCTCCCGATGGTTCCCACTTCCCCCCTTGTCCTTCATCAGGCTCCCGAGTTCTGAGTCTCTGTCGGGGCAAGCTGTTAGGCTGTTTGGGCCTGAGATGGTGGCAGAAGGATCATGAGGGAAAGTGCCAGACTGGTGTGAACCGTCATCGCTCGGTTAGCTGGGGAGCTGCCTCCTTTAGAGGGGAAAGAGAAACATTCATCCCATCCAATGCCCGAAGCACTGAACACGCAGATAGCTGGCCAAAATCAGTATATCCACCTCCTTTATCCCACATGAGATCATCAATAAATTTAACTCTGTGCTTTTCACGCCGTCGCCATTACGTGTCGTGTGACGTCATCATTATGCGCCCTGTTGGATGATGTGGACGATCATGGTCTATGGCCATGATTGCCCTTGGGAAAGTTTACCACAGGAGTGGTCCGCCATCGCCTTCTTCTGGGCAGTGTCATCACAAGACGGGTGACCCCCCCCCCCACCCCCAGCCAGTATCAATACTCGTCAGAGATTGTCCGCCTGGCATCAGTGGTCGCATAACCAGGACTTGTGATCCGTACCAGCTGCTCGTACGACCGTCCACCACCTGCTCCCACGGCTTCACGTGACCCTGACCTTGGGGAAGTCGGAATGCTAAGCAGGTACTACACCTTGTGGCACGTGGCCTAATGGATAAGGCTTCGGCCTAGTGATCTGAAGGTCGCTGGTTCGAGCCTCGGCTGAGGCAGCGTGTTGTGTCCTTGAGCAAGGCACTTAACCACACGTTGCTCTGTGACGACACTGGTGCCAGGCTGCTTGGGTCCTAATGCCCTTCCATTGGACAACATCGGTGGCGTGGAGAGGGGAAGGCCTGCAGCTTGGGCAACTGCCGGTCTCCCATACAACCCTGCCCAGGCCTCAGTCGTCATCGAAAATTGATGGACAGCCGAAGAAGGAGAAGACTACACCCCGCCCACAGCAAGCCCTGTATAGAGTCACAGAGCACTACAACACATCTACGGGCCTTTAGGCCCGACCGGTTTTCCTTCCCCATTCTCTCCGCCCACCAATTCCATAAGACCATAAGACAGCGAGTTCAGGCCCAGAGCCATCAAACGTGCCTCATATGACGAGCCTTTCAATTCCAGAATCGTTTTCGTGAGCTTCCTTTGAACCCTCTCCCATCTCAGCACATCCTTCCTTCGATAAGGGGCCCAAAACCGCTCGCAATACTCCAAGCAAGGTCTCACCAGTGCTTTGTAAAGCCTCAGCGTTACATCCTTGCTATTGCGTCCTCCTGAATCTCTCGGTGGCCTGCGGATCCAGCTCCCCTCCCCGTCGCCACGCCGACGTTTCCATTCTCGGCCTCCTCCACCGCCGAGGGAAGGCTCACCACAAACCAGAGGAGCAACACCTCGTATCTGCCGAGCCAGTCAACCACTTGACTCTGAATTCTCCGATTTCCTCGAATCCACTTGCCCTCCTGCCCCTTTTCTCATTTCCCTCTCCTGTACCTAGCCACATCGCCATTTCTCTTTCTCCTCTCCCCCTGCCCCACCCACGCACTTCATCTGCCCATCACCCACTGCATTTTATATTAACCCATTCAGCCCATCAAGTCTGCCGTGCCAATCCATCATGGCTGATCCATTGTCCCTCACAACCCCCATTCTCCTGCCTTCTCCCGGTAACCTTTGTCGCCCTGATTGAAATTTACCCAATGACTAGGCCCCGACAGCTGCCGGTGGCAATGAATTTCACGCATTCACCACCCTCTGGCTAAAGAAATCCTTCCTCATCTCCACTCTAATGTGACATCCTTCTATTCTGAGGCAATTTAATATCTGACCTAAATTGCATCTGGTTGCTGCTGAGGGCAATACTTGAGGCAGATACATTAAGGATATTTAAGATCATAAGACAGAAGAGCAGAATGAGGCCATTCAGCCCATCGAGTCTGCTCTGCCATTCCATCACAGCTGATTTATTATCCCTCTCAACCCCATTCTCCTGCCTTCTCCCCATAACCTTTGACCTCCTTACTAATCAAGAACCTATCAGCCTCCGCTTTTAAATATACCCAATGACTTGGCCTCCACAGCCGTCTGTGGCAACGAATTCCACAGATTCACCTCTCTCAGGCTGAAGAAATTCTTCCTCATCTCCGTTCTAAAGAGATGTCCCTCTATTCTGAGGCTATGCCCCCTCTGGTCTTAGACTCCACCGATATAGGAAAAGTCCTCTCCACGTCCACTCCATCTAGGACTGCCAATAGATTTCAATGAGATCTTCCCAACATCCCCCTCCCCCCCTTCCCCTGATTCTTCTAAACTCCAGTACGCACAGGCCCAGGGCCATCAAACGCTCCATGTACGTCAGCCCTTTCATTCCTGGAGTCTTCCCCTGAGTCTCCTCTGGACCCTCTCCAACGCCAGCACATCTATTCTTAGATTAGGGGCCTTTTGCGAATCATATGCTAGTTCACTTCGATCCCTCAGAGTCCTGCAAACATGAACAATGTCACATTTACCTGCATCGCACCCTACCTGCCAGATGTTTTCCCACACATTGAATCAGTTTATAAGACAGAATTGGGCCATTTGGCCCATCGAGTCTGTTCTGCTATCCCATCATGTCTGACTTATTGTCCCTCTCAACCCCATTTAACCCCCGTAATTTAAACCGCTGGTAAACATTTTATACTGTGGAGTTGTTTCCCTTCAAATTTCAGTAATACATTCACTAACCTGAGGGATTTTCGTGCTGAAAAATTGGACAAATCCCACGTATTTCGCAGGGTTAGCCGAGGACCATTTAGCCTCTCAGAGCTCACCCCATGATCTTTCTAAAGATCATTTAACGATGAAACCTTTGGTTAATGTTGGTAGCCCGGTGGTGTAGTGTGGTGTGCGGGATCGCCTGCCGGAGACGGCAACCAGAACCGCGCCGGCCGGACAGAATGGAGACTCTCTCAACTCGCTTACGGGAACACGAACTGGCGGCACGGAGACACCGTCCGCCGTCACCGATCTCGGTCCGTGAAGGCCGAGGAGGACGCCGCTGTAGCCGGGGCTCCGCTGATACCGTGGCGCCGGCAAACACGAGAATTTTTACGAAGCGCGGCTCTCTTCCGATGACTCCGTAAACAAGCGTTTCGAAATAGACGCCATCTTGCGAACCCCTGGGAGCCAAAGAGAAGGGCGAGCCAATAGAATGCAGAGGTCAACTGAAGGGGTAGCCAATCAGGACCCAGGCAAGCGAACGGGGTGTGGAGGGGGGGGGGGGGGGGTGGCACGGTGGGGCCTACATAAACGCGAGCACTCCCAGAGAGTAACACCAACAACTGCTCACTGAGGATGTCACCTTGACTGGTGAAAAAATGCCTGCAGCCTAATCGCCAAGCTCGGTGAACGCCCCAACGTCAAGAGAAATTTTTTTGACCTAAACCAGCCTTAGTTTTCCCCAGCGTTTTCATTTCCCCAGCCTTCAATACTTGTTCTAGGCGCACGAGTGAATCTGCAGATGCTGGAAGTAAATAAAAACACAAAATGCTGGCAGAACTCAGCAGGCCAGACAGCATCTATGGGAGGAGGTAGTGACGACGTTTCGGGCCGAAACCCTTCATCAGGAGTGAAGTAACATGGGATGGTCGAGGGGGGGATAAGAAGTGGGGGGAGGGATGAAGTAGAGAGCTGGGAGGTGATAGGCTGGAGGGAAACGGGCTGGGGGGGGAAGGTGGAGAATTATGGGAAATAAAAGAGAAAGAAAGGTAGGGCTGGGGGGAGATTATAGTGAGGGGAGAAAAAAGAGAAAGAGAACCAGACTAAAATTATAGATAGGGATGGGGGTAAGGGGGGGCAGGGGTATCAACGGAGGTCTGTGAGTTGGATGTTCACGCCGGCAGGTAGGAGGCTACCTAGGCGGGAGATAAGGTATTGCTCCATCGACCTGGAGGCTACCTAGGCGTTCTAGTATAGGTTAGTGGCCAGACAGGCCTTGGAGAGCATTCCCCACTAAAAACCGTCTCTACGAGGTTACTGGCACCCATAAGGTGGGGGTGGGGTGGGGGGCGCGAATGTCACAGCCTTAACTGTTCAACTCCAGCGCCATCCATTGGTAGTTCAATATATGGCAAGGCGTTTTTTGCTCAAGAAGGGAAGTTGAATTGAAATAATACGAGAGGTGATTGATAAGTTTGTGGCCTAAGATAGAAATTGCCTAAGATAGAAAGAGTCAATTTTAGAAAACCTAGCACCCCTACTTTTCAACATAGTCCCCTCCTACATTTACACACTTAGTCCAGCGGTCGTGGAGTATACGGATCTTGGACCTCCAGAAAGTGTCCACAGCAGGGGTGATTGATAAGTTCGTGGCCTAAGGTAGAAGGAGATGAGTTATACAGCTCTCGTTACATGCACGTGCAGTTCAACTCTTTGCGTGATTATGCAGGAAGTTTGAAGTTAATAACTCATCTCCTTCTACCTCATACCACGAACTTGGAGATATCTCACCTGGAGATATCAAAACGCCAGAAGTAGCAACAGTTTCGCGGACGAACTGGAAAAGGGTCGCCCGAGTCTTCAGAAGCCGCTGGCGCCGTCTTTAGCTCCTCCCACTCCGAGCACTTGAAAGGAAGGGTGCAAAGTGTTCAGGAAGATGGAGTTGAAACCTGTGTGGGAGAGTTTTTAAAGTGGAAAAGCCATTGGACTGCTCCCTCGGTCTCAGAAGCCCAGCGGGTACGGGCAGTCGGCGCAAACTGGGGTCGTCCTGGGTTGCAGCGTTATGACCGTGACGTCTTCCGTGCCTCGTCGTGACCTCCGCCCTCCACGGGGCACGGCAGTACCGCCTTATTGACCGCTGGACCTCACTATCGATCTCGTCCGCCCAGCCCGCCGAAGGTGATTTCGCGTGCTCCGACAGCCACTTCACTACCCCCACCTGGTTCCGTCCGCCTATCGAGTCGGGGCATGGCCGCTCTCTCGTGCAAAGAGCTACTCGGAGCCTCAGGTGAGGTGAGGGTGCATTTCGATCAAACGCGAGCGAGATACGCCAGCTAGCTGACTGGTGCCGCGGCAACAACCGTGCACTCAGTGTCGGTAAGACCAAAGAGCTGATTGTGGACTTCAGGAGGGTTAAGACGAGGGAACACACACCTATCCTCACAGAGGGATCAGAAGTGGAGAGAGAGTGAGCAGTTGCAAGTTCCTGGGTGTCAAGATCTCTGAGGATCTAACCTGGGACCCAACATATCGACGCGGCTACGAAGAAGGCACGACAGGAGCTATCTTTCATTAGGAGTTTCAGGAGATTTGGCTTGTCAGCAGAAACACTTGCAAATTTCTACAGATGCGCCGTGGAGAGCTGCAGGTTGGCTGCATGGGCGGGTGGGGGGGGGGGGGGGTGTTACCACACAAGATCATCGCAAGCTGTAGAGAGTTGCAAACTCAGTTAGCTCCATCCTGGGCAGGAACCTCCGTAGTACCCAGGACATCTTCAAGGAGCGATGCCTCAGAAAGGCATCGTCCATCATTAAGGACCCCCCACCACCCAGGACACGCCCCCTTCTCATTGGAGGTACAGGAGCCTGAAGACACACACTCAACGATTCAGGAACAGCTTCTTCCCCTCTGCCATCAGGGAGGGGGTACAGGAGCCTGAAGACACACACTCAGCGATTCAGGAACAGCTTCTCCCCCTCTGCCATCAGGGAGGAGGTACAGGAGCCTGAAGACACACACTCAACGATTCAGGAACAGCTTCTTCCCCTCTGCCATCAGGGAGGAGGTACAGGAGCCTGAAGACACACACTCAGCGATTCAGGAACAGCTTCTTCCCCTCTGCCATCAGGGAGGAGGTACAGGAGCCTGAAGACACACACTCAACGATTCAGGAACAGCTTCTTCCCCTCTGCCATCAGGGAGGAGGTACAGGAGCCTGAAGACACACACTCAGCGATTCAGGAACAGCTTCTTCCCCTCTGCCATCAGGGAGGAGGTACAGGAGCCTGAAGACACACACTCAACGATTCAGGAACAGCTTCTTCCCCTCTGCCATCAGGGAGGAGGTACAGGAGCCTGAAGACACACACTCAACGATTCAGGAACAGCTTCTTCCCCTCTGCCATCAGGGAGGAGGTACAGGAGCCTGAAGGCACACACTCAGCGATTCAGGAACAGCTTCTTCCCCTCTGCCATCAGGGAGGGGGTACAGGAGCCTGAAGACACACACTCAACGATTCAGGAACAGCTTCTTCCCCTCTGCCATCAGGGAGGAGGTACAGGAGCCTGAAGACACACACTCAACGATTCAGGAACAGCTTCTTCCCCTCTGCCATCAGGGAGGAAGTACAGGAGCCTGAAGACACACACTCAGTGACTCAGGAACAGCTTCTTCCCCTCTGCCATCAGGGAGGAGGTACAGGAGCCTGAAGACACACACTCAACGATTCAGGAACAGCTTCTTCCCCTCTGCCATCAGGGAGGAGGTACAGGAGCCTGAAGGCACACACTCCACGATTCAGGAACAGCTTCTTCCCCTCTGCCATTAGGGAGGAGGTACAGGAGCCTGAAGGCACACACTCAACGATTCAGGAACAGCTTCTTCCCCTCTGCCATCAGGGAGGAGGTACAGGAGCCTGAAGGCACACACTCAACGATTCAGGAACAGCTTCTTCCCCTCTGCCATCAGGGAGGAGGTACAGGAGCCTGAAGGCACACACTCAGCGATTCAGGAACAGCTTCTTCCCCTCTGCCATCAGGGAGGAGGTACAGGAGCATGAAGGCACACACTCAACGATTCAGGAACAGCTCCTTCCCCTCTGCCATCAGGGAGGAGGTACAGGAGCCTGAAGGCACACACTCAGCGATTCAGGAACAGCTTCTTCCCCTCCGCCATCAGGGAGGAGGTACAGGAGCCTGAAGACACACACTCAACGATTCAGGAACAGCTTCTTCCCCTCCGCCATCAGGGAGGAGGTACAGGAGCCTGAAGGCACACACTCAACGATTCAGGAACAGCTTCTTCCCCTCTGCCATCAGGGAGGAGGTACAGGAGCCTGAAGGCACACACTCAACGATTCAGGAACAGCTCCTTCCCCTCTGCCATCAGGGAGGAGGTACAGGAGCCTGAAGGCACACACTCAACGATTCAGGAACAGCTCCTTCCCCTCTGCCATCAGGGAGGAGGTACAGGAGCCTGAAGGCACACACTCAACGATTCAGGAACAGCTTCTTCCCCTCTGCCATCAGGGAGGAGGTACAGGAGCCTGAAGGCACACACTCAACGATTCAGGAACAGCTTCTTCCCCTCTGCCATCAGGGAGGAGGTACAGGAGCCTGAAGACACACACTCAGCGATTCAGGAACAGCTTCTTCCCCTCTGCCATCAGGGAGGAGGTACAGGAGCCTGAAGACACACACTCAACGATTCAGGAACAGCTTCTTCCCCTCCGCCATCAGGGAGGAGGTACAGGAGCCTGAAGACACACACTCAACGATTCAGGAACAGCTTCTTCCCCTCTGCCATCAGGGAGGAGGTACAGGAGCCTGAAGGCACACACTCAACGATTCAGGAACAGCTTCTTCCCCTCCGCCATCAGGGAGGAGGTACAGGAGCCTGAAGACACACACTCAACGATTCAGGAACAGCTTCTTCCCCTCCGCCATCAGGGAGGAGGTACAGGAGCCTGAAGGCACACACTCAGCGATTCAGGAACAGCTTCTTCCCCTCCGCCATCAGGGAGGAGGTACAGGAGCCTGAAGACACACACTCAACGATTCAGGAACAGCTTCTTCCCCTCTGCCATCAGGGAGGAGGTACAGGAGCCTGAAGGCACACACTCAACGATTCAGGAACAGCTTCTTCCCCTCTGCCATCAGGGAGGAGGTACAGGAGCCTGAAGGCACACACTCAACGATTCAGGAACAGCTTCTTCCCCTCTGCCATCAGGGAGGAGGTACAGGAGCCTGAAGGCACACACTCAACGATTCAGGAACAGCTCCTTCCCCTCTGCCATCAGGGAGGAGGTACAGGAGCCTGAAGGCACACACTCAACGATTCAGGAACAGCTTCTTCCCCTCTGCCATCAGGGAGGAGGTACAGGAGCCTGAAGGCACACACTCAACGATTCAGGAACAGCTTCTTCCCCTCTGCCGTCAGGAAGGAGGTACAGGAGCCTGAAGACACACACTCAGCGATTCAGGAACAGCTTCTTCCCCTCTGCCATCAGGGAGGAGGTACAGGAGCCTGAAGGCACACACTCAACGATTCAGGAACAGCTTCTTCCCCTCTGCCATCCGATTTCTGAATGGACATTGAACCCACGCACACTGCCTCACGACACTTTTTATTTCTATTTTTGCACTACTTATTTAAGTTAACTATTTAATGTCTATATACTTGCTGCAATTCACAGTTTTTCTCTCTGTTATTAAGTATCACATTGTACTGCTGCCAACAAGTCAACAAATTTCATGGCATATGCCAGTGATAGCAAACCTGACTGTGAAATGTGATCCTATTAAATGATAGGCTAGGCTCAAGGGGCCGAGTGGCCCAGTCTGCTCCTGATTCCAATGTTTCTCTGTTTATACGTACTGCTTTTTCATGGTTAAAGGGGGCTTATATAAGCTGTTGTTCTGAGGAAGAACGTTAATTGGCAGGAAATCCTGAAACATGTTGCAAACCCGTTCGCTTGCTGCTGGAGTTATTTTTGCTGGGCAGCAGACGAGAACCAGCAGGCAAGTGGGCAATCGGACCGCTTCTGACCGGCCGCGGCTGGACGCCGGCATCCACCCGTTCCCAGAGGAAGCAGGGGCAAGGAGACGGGAAACTTCCCACTTCGGCTGCGTCAGGACGCTGGTTCCGTGCTTATTGCAAACTCAAGGCCGAATCTCTAGCTCAAAACCGGGGAAGCAGTCCAGCGGGACAAGGCCCCCACCCTCCCCACCTTTCACCTGCCTGTCGGACCAGGAGCATGTCCGCTTCCTGAAAGTTGGTCCCGGTTTTATTCTTGACCGCAATGATGGAAAAGCAATCATCAGTAAGCAATTTTTAAATATTAATAACTGTAGATATCGCAGTGCAAGGTCATTGTTGCTTAAAAGAAGAAACGTTAGATTCATCGAAACATGGAGTGAAGTATGTCGTTCTACGTTAACGGCCAGCGCAAGCCCATGATTGCTCAGTGTCATAGAAACTTAGAAAACCGACAGCACAATACAGGCCCTTCAGCCCACAAAGTTGTGCCAAACTTTAGGACTACCTAGGCTTACCCATAGCCCTCTATTTTTCTAAACTCCATGTAGCCATCCAGGAGTCTCTTAAAAGACCGTATCGTATCCGCCTCCACCACCGTTGCCGGCAGCCCGTTCCATGCGCTCACCACACTCTGAGTAAAAAACTTACCCCTGACATCTCTGTACCTACTCCCCAGCATCTTAAACCTGTGCCCTCTTGTGGCAACCATTTCAGCCCTGGGGAAAAGCCTCTGACTATCCACACGATCAATGCCTCTCATCATCTTGTACACCTCTATCAGGCCACTTCTCATCCTCCGTTGCTCCAAGGAGAAAAGGCCAAGTTCACTCAACCTGTCCTCATAAGGCATGCTCCCCAATCCAGGCAACATCCTTGTAAATCTCCTCTGCACTCTTTCTATGGCTTCCACATCCTTCCTGTAGTGAGGCGACCAGAACTGAGCACAGTACTCCAAGTGGGGTCTGACCAGGGTCCTGTACAGCTGCAACATTACCTCTCGGCTCCTAAACTCAGTCCCACGGTTGATGAAGGCCAATACACCGTACGCCTTCCTAATCGCAGTTGGCTTCCGGCACCAACATGGAACGCCCACGACTTGCGGGCCCTAACCCGCACCCTTTCGGAACGTGGGAGGAAGCCGGAGAACGCCCACGCGGTCGCGGGCGGAGAGGGGGTGGGCAGCCTCCTTCCGGTCAGTGGCGGGAGTCGCACTGACGCTCGGCAACTGCTGGCGCTGTGAAGTGACTGTACGGACCACTGCGCTGCTTACAGACTGCAACCCGTAGCTCAAGGAGCGGCCTGGGGAGGGAAAGCGCCCGATCCGGTTAGGACGGTGTCCGTGGCGGCGTAGCAGTAGCGCCCCCTCATGGTCGTTCTGGGATCGAGCGGGGTCCCAAACCTGAGCTGACAGAGGTGAGCAGGTCTCCCCCGCTATCCGAAGGTAGAGCGTTCCTATGAAACCGTTCATAAGCCAAAATGTCGTAAATCGAAGCAATTACCATTAATTTACATGGGGAAAATTTCTGAGCGTTCCCAGACCCAAAAATAACCTACCAAATCAAACCAAATAACACATAAAACCTAAAATAACACTGACATATAGTAAAATCAGGAATGATATGATAAATATACACCCTATATACAGTAGAAATATTGTATGTACGGTGTAGTTTCACTTGTCAAACTCAGCAAACAGCGAGCCAAAATCAATTTGGAGAAAAAATCGGCATGTACACGCCAACACACGTACATAACTCCCCGCTCAAGGCTTCACGGTCATTGTAGTCTTTCTCGGGGTAAACACACGTATAAAGCGGGCGTCTTTTTTCCGTAAAAGCGAAAATCCTCTTTGGTTAGTGAAAACAGGTACTAAGGTAGGTCTTTCGTAACAGTGAGCTGTCGTAAAGCGAGCGTTCAAAAGACGGGGGCCGCCTGTATTCAAGACACGCACGACAGCGGCTGTAGCTCATTAGGGGTTTGGGGAGATTTGGTTTGTCGCTAAAGACACTCGAAAACTTCTGCAGATGTACCGTGGAGAGCACTGACTGGCTGCATCACCGTCTGCTATGGTGACGGGAAGGCGGAGTTACTGCACAGGATCGAAGTAAGCTGCGGAGAGTTGTAAAGCTCCATCTTGGGCACTGGGCTCCACAGTATCCAGGACATCTTCAAGGAGTGAATGTAAGAATGTACGAATTAGGAGCAGGAGTCGGCCATCTTGCCCGTCGAGCCTGCTCCGCCATTCAATAAGATCATGGCTGATCTGGCCATAGACTCATCTCCACTGACCTGCCCTTTCCCCTTAACCCTTAATCCCCCTACTATACCTCTAAAAGGCAGCATCCATCATTAAGGACCCCCACCACCCATGATATGCCCTCTTCTCATTGCTA
The DNA here is from genome assembly GCF_048418815.1 of Hemitrygon akajei. NCBI lineage: Eukaryota > Metazoa > Chordata > Chondrichthyes > Myliobatiformes > Dasyatidae > Hemitrygon > Hemitrygon akajei. Next base: position 3,722,172 of record NC_133151.1, on the reverse strand, counting down.
CCATCAGGGAGGAGGTACAGGAGCCTGAAGGCACACACTCAACAATTCAGGAACAGCTTCTTCCCCTCTGCCATCAGGGAGGAGGTACAGGAGCCTGAAGGCACACACTCAACGATTCAGGAACAGCTTCTTCCCCTCTGCCGTCAGGAAGGAGGTACAGGAGCCTGAAGACACACACTCAGCGATTCAGGAACAGCTTCTTCCCCTCTGCCATCAGGGAGGAGGTACAGGAGCCTGAAGGCACACACTCAACGATTCAGGAACAGCTTCTTCCCCTCTGCCATCAGGGAGGAGGTACAGGAGCCTGAAGGCCCACACTTAACGATTCAGGAACAGCTTTTTCCCCTCTGCCATCAGGGAGGAGGTACAGGAGCCTGAAGACACACACTCAGCGATTCAGGAACAGCTTCTTCCCCTCTGACATCTGATTTCTGAATGGACACTGAACCCGTGAGCACTACCTCACTACTTTTTTAAAATTTCTGTTATTGCACTACCGATTTAATTTAACTACTTTATAATTTAACTGTTTATAGTTTTATAGTTTGCTATTGCCATAGTTTGCTTTGCTTGGAGGGTGGAGGGTGCTGGTGCTCTTTTACTGAAATAAGTGGGGAGGGGGGTCGTTGCTTTGTTGCTGCCTTGCGTGAGGGGAGTAAGAGGGCTTTGGGGTTCCAACATTTTTACTGACACTCCATTCTTTGGGGTTTTCCTCTTCTGTTTCGTGGATAACCGTGAAGAACAAGAGTTTCAGGTTGTAAATTGCATACATTTTCCGATATTAAACGGAACTACAGGTGCCCCTCCGCCCTCCCTTTACGAAGGCAGAGCGTTCCTATGAGACCTTTCTTAAGCCGAAATGGCATAAAGTGAAGAATCATCAACCTATACGGGAAAATTTTTCGCGAAAGCGAAAATCCTCTTTGAAATGCGAAGGTCCTTTGTAAAAGCGACGTGGCGTAAAGCGGGGGTGGGGGGGCACCTGTGTCGAACTACTTGTCACATATCCGTCAAATCAAATCGGCGAAGATTGAGCCGGGCAGCCCGCAGGCGTCGCCGCCCTTTTGGCGCCAACCTAGCAGGCCGACAGCTCGCTGACCCTGACCGTACATCTGTGGAACGTGGGAGGAAACCGGAGCACCTGGAGGAAACGACACCCGGCCGGAGGGAGAACATACAAACTCCTTACAGACAGCGGCGGGAATCGAGCCCTGATGGTTGCTGTGAAGCATTGCGCTCACTGCTACGATGCCACCCCACATATACATATCAGGTGAGATTAAAAGCAAACGATCTTGGCTTCGACTTCCATCAGTTTTGCTTGGAGAAGGATAAGCAGACAGGTTGGGTTGTGCTGTGGGATAGGTACGTTTGATTATTTAGATTATATATTATTTATTATTATTAGATTATACTATTTCAGGTAGATCTGACTACATACACTTGGCTACCCTCAGTGTCCACTTAATTAGGTACACCTGCTCATTAATAAAAATATCTAATCAGCCAATCAGGTGGCAGCGACTCGATGCATAAAAGCACGCGGACACGGTCAAGAGGTTCAGCTGTTGGTCAGACCATCAGAATGGGGAAGAAACGCGATCCGAGTGGACTTCGACCGGGAAATGATCGGTGGCGCCAGATGGGGTGGATCGAGTATCTCAGAAACCGCCAATCTCCTGGGATTTTCGCGCACGGCGGTCTCCGGAGTTTGCAGAGAACGATGCGAAACACCAAAAAAAAGCAAAACCATCCAGTGAGCGGCAGTTCTGTGAGCGAAAGCGTTTTATTAACGAGAGAGGTCGGAGGGGAACGGCCGGACTGGTTCAGGCTGACAGGAAGGCGACAGTAGCTCAAATAACAACAGTGGTGTGGAGAAGAGCATCTCTGAACGCACAATACATTAAACCTTGGAGTGGACGGGCTGCAGCAGCAGAAGGCCACACCGGGTTCCTCTCCTGTACCAAAAAAAGAGGCCACTCTCAGTCTATATACTTGGTAATCGGTCAGTAAATTTTCTGGTCAATATGGTGCTTTTCTGCAAATGCTGTATTTTTCTAGAAACTTCCGGGTTTCAGCTGCACTCAGTGGCCACTTTATTAGGTACACCTGCTCGTTAATGCAAATATCTAATCAGCCAATCACCTGGCAGCCACTCAGCGCATAAAAGCACGCGGATACGGTCACGAGGCTCTGTTGTTGTTCGGGACGAACATCAGAATGGGGGTGGGGGGGAGAAACGTGATCTGAGTGACTTTGACTGTGGAATCCGTGCTGAGTGTAGGTGCCCCCCCCCCTCACAGCTCCTCCCTCACCATCATTCAGGTCCTTCCAGGTGAGGTGGCATTTCCAGGAGTCTGTCGGGGTCACCTACTCTGTCCGGTGCTCCTTCTCTACTTTGGTGAGACCCGAATTAGATTGAGGGGCCGCTTTGTCGAGCACCCTCATCGGTCTGGATTTCCCGGCGGCCAACCACTCTAATCCCAGTTCTCCGTTCCCAATTGGGTTTGTCCGTCAATGGCCTCCTCTACTGCCGAGGTGAGGCCACCTCATTTTCCGTCTGGGTAGCCTCCAACCTGACGGCGCGATTATCGATTTCTCTAACTTCTGGTAACTTCTCACCCCTCCCCCTTCTCTCTTCTTTCCATTCCCCTTTCCGACTCCCTTCTTACCTCTTCTCTTCACTTGCCCATCGCCTCCCCTCAGGTCCCCTCCTCCCGCCTTTTCTCCAACGGTCCGCCCTCTTCTCCTATCAGATTCCTTCTCCTTCAGCCCGTTACCTTTTCCACCAATCGGCTCCCGGCCTCTCACGTCATCCCCAGTCCCCCACAATGAGGACGTCACCTCGACTGGTGGTGAAACGTCTACAGGCCAATTAACACTGAGAAAAAAGCCGGAGAAGCTCAACAGCCAGGCAGCATCTGTGGAAAAGAGTGAGCAGCCAACGTTTCACCCTTCGTCAGGACTGGAGAAGAAGATGAGAAGGCGGAGCAAGAAGGCGCGGGGGTGGAAAGGGGAGGAAGAAGCACAAGATGGCAGGTGATAGGTGAAACCAGGAGAGGGGAGGAGGTGGAGTAAAGAGATTAGTTATTTCTTTCACCAAACAACGCCAACGGGAAGTCGATTGGTGAAGGAGATACTGGGCTGTAGAAAGGGGGAGCCTGGTAGGAGGAAAGGGAAGGGGGAGGAGCACCAGAAGGAGGTGATAGGCAGGTGAGAGAGGGAAACGAGAATGGTGGAATTTGTAAAGGGGGGGGCAATTACTGGAAGTCTGAGAAATCCATATCTACATTGGCGGCCACCCGGATAGAATATAAGGTCGAAAACACGAGGAAATCTCCAGATGCTGGAAATTCAAGCAACACACACAAAATGGTGGTGGAACGCAGCAGGCCAGGCAGCGTCTGTAGGGAGAAGCACTGTCGATGTTTCGGGCCGAGACCCTTCGTCAGGACTCAAAACAGGTTCAATACCGCCCCCTGCTGACCAGGAGGATTCAGGAGAGTGGTCCCAACATCTAAAACAGGTTCAATACCGCCCCCTGCTGACCAGGAGGATTCAGGAGAGTGGTCCCAACATCTAAAACAGGTTCAATACCGCCCCCTGCTGACCAGGAGGATTCAGGAGAGTGGTCCCAACATCTAAAACAGGTTCAATACCACCCCCTGCTGACCGGGAGGATTCAGGAGAGTGGTCCCAACATCTAAAACAGGTTCAATACCGCCCCCTGCTGACCAGGAGGGTTTAGGAGAGTGGTCCCAACATCTAAAACAGGTTCAATACCGCCCCCTGCTAACCAGGAGGATTCAGGCGAGTGGTCCCAACATCTAAAACAGGTTCAATACCGCCCCCTGCTGACCAGGAGGATTCAGGAGAGTGGTCCCAACATCTAAAACAGGTTCAAAACCGCCCCCTGCTGACCGGGAGGATTCAGGAGAGTGGTCCCAACATCTAAAACAGGTTCAATACCGCCCCCTGCTGACCGGGAGGATTCAGGAGAGTGGTCCCAACATCTAAAACAGGTTCAATACCGCCCCCTGCTGACCAGGAGGATTCAGGAGAGTGGTCCCAACATTTAAAACAACACACACAAAATGCTGGTGGAACACAGCAGGCCAGGCAGCATCTATAGGGAGAAGCACTGTCGACGTTTCGGGCCGAGACCCTTCGTCAGGACTAACTGAAAGGAAAGATAGTAAGAGATTTGAAAGTGAGAGGGGGAGGGGGAGATCCGAAATGATAGGAGAAGACCGGAAGGGTGTGGGGTGAAGCTGAGAGCTGGAAAGGTGATTGGCAAAGGGGATACAGAACTGGAGAAGGGAAAGGATCATGGGACAGGAGGCCTCAGGAGAAAGAAAGGGGGAGGGGAGCACCAGAGGGAGATGGAGAGCAGGCAAGGAGTGATTGTAAGAGGGGCAGAAAGAAATAAAAAAAAGAGTAAAGAAAAAGAGGGGGCATAAATAACTAAGGGATGGGGTAAGAAGGTGAGGAGGGGCATTAATGGAAGTTAGAGAAATTGATGTTCCTGCCATCAGGTTGGAGGCTACCCAGACGGAATATAAGGTGTCGCTCTTCCAAACTGAGTGTGGCCTCATGGGGGCAGTAGAGGTGGCCACGCCTGCTGAGTTCCTCCAGCATTTTGCGTGTGTTTTGCTTGGATTTCCAGCAGATTTTCTCCTGTTCCAGCCGGGCGAATGCCCCCGACACCAAGCTTCAAAGGCTCTTGAATGAGATCGGCAAGGGAAACAACTGGGCCAGGCGTCCTGCCTGTTCTCGCCAGCAATGAAGATAACAATGGGAGACTAAATGGCGGTTTGTGTCATCTTGATGACAGGGGAGCTGGGAAATGAATTCAATTCCCTTTTGAAGGCAGAGAGATACAGTTAAATACAGCGACCTCAAAATATGTCCTTATTTGAGTGTTTTGTACACCGTAGCCGCATCCTTTTCATTGTATCTGAGGCCAAATGAAAACCGGTTTAATTATAATGAGTCTTTACAGTTCAATCTCTGAACGCATGAATATCATTTTGTGGGCCTTTATTTCCCTTCCCATCTCAGTGCTGCCGAGATAAAGCCCTGTCACTGTCAGCAGGTGGCCGCTTCAAATTGCCGGGCTGTAAATTTGTTTTTTAATTGAAATTTCGCACGGCGTGTAAATCTCTCCCTGAAATTAATTCCGCAGCCGGCCGGCGCCGAGTGTTGGGCTGCGATAAGGAACGAGGGCACGCTCTCTGGAGGTGCCCGGCTCCTTCCGCGGGGGGTCACGCCACGTCTCCTCTGGATCGCGAGCCGTGCCCTTGGATGCCGCCTCACGCTGTCAGACAATTAAAAGGAGCCCAATTCCTCCGTTGAAATCACAACTCTATTAAATTCAAAGCAACGCGCGCACAAAATGCTGGAGGGACTCAGCAGGTCGGGCAGCGTCGATGGGAATGAATAGACGGTCGATGCCTTGGCCCGAGACCCTTATTCAGGACTGGGGGCGGGGGGGGGAGAGGAAGATGCCAGAATTTTAAAAAATGACGGGAAGGGGGCTAGCTGGAAGGTGATAGGTGAAGCCAGGTGGGTGAGAAAGGTCAAGGCCTGGAGAAGAAGGAATCTGATTGGAGGAGAGGGGATCACAGGAGAAAGGGGAGGTGAGCCAGGGGATGTAATAGGCAGGTGAGAAGAGGTTAAGGGTCAAGATTAGTTCTTTCTAAGTAAAATTATGTTTCTCTTGTTTCCATTCTAGCCATTGTTTTATTTCTATTTACTTATTTAGAGATACAGCACAGTAACAGGCCCTTCCGGCCTAGTGAGCCTGCATCCGTCCCCTCACACCCTGACCAATTCACCTAGCAACCCGTAGCAACACAGACAAAATGCTGGAGGAACTCGGCAGGCCAGGCAGCATCTGTGGAAATGAGCAAACAGTCGACGTTTCGGGCCAAGACCCTTCTTCAGGACTGAGAAGGAAGTGGAGGGGAGGAGATGCCAGAATAAAAAGGTTGGGGGGAGAGAGGAAGGAGGATATCTGGATGGGTGAAGGTAAAGGGCTGGAGAGGACGGTATTCAATAGGAGAGGAGAGTGGACAGTGGGAGAAATGGAAGGAGGAAGGGTCCTGTGGGGGGGAGTGATAGGCAGGCAAGAATAAGTAAGAGTGGGGATCGTTGGAGGGGAAGGAGGGTATTTTGGGCACCGGAAAGAGAAATTAATATTTATGCCATCAGGTTTGAGGGTACCCAGATGATGTTGCTCCTCCACCCTGAGGGTGGCCTCGTCTCGGGAGGTTACGGACAAGTCGGGACAGGAATGGGAATCGGAATTTAAATCTCCGGCCACCGGGAAGTCCCTCTCGTGCCAAGATGGTGCGGAGGTGCTCGACGAAGTGGCTTCCCCAACCCACGGCCGGTCTCGCTGACGGAGAGGGGGGCCTCTGCACGTAGACGGGTCTCTCCAACGTGGGCGACCCCCATGCGAGGAAGGGCCCTGCGGGGCCCCGAATGGAGGTGAGGGAGGAGGTGTGGCCCTCAGGGAGGAGGGCCGTACTAACCCGAGCGGCTTTGGAGCGTGGATCCTCCCTGCCCTGAATGTCTTCGCCAGCCACGTCACGGCGATACGGAAGGAAGGAAAGGCGATTCCGCGTGGGGGGGTGCGTGCGTTTGTGTGTGTGAGGGAGTTTGCTTGCAAGCCGGGGCGGCGTGGTCGCGTTGCGGTCAGCGCAACGCCGTTACAGCGCCAGTGACCCAGGTTCAATTCCCGTCACTGTCTGCAAGGAGTTCGTTCGTCCTTCTTGTGGCCCCGTGGGTCCGCCCACCCCTGGGTGCTCCGGTTTCCTCCAAAGTTCCAAAGGTGTACAGATGGGTTAGTGGGTTAATGGATGTAAGGGGGCAGTATGGGCTCAGTGGGCCGAAAGGCCTGTTGCCATGAGGTACCTCCAAATATAAATCATATTTAAAAGAGAGACTGTATGTATTTCTGTTCCCTCAACGACATCATGTCTGCCCGTTACCCCGCTGGCGTTTCGGGCGGCGATGAAGGTCCTCCATCTCTGGCGGTGTTCACGGCTTCCGTCACAGTGTCAGTAGCTCCCTCTCGGTTCTCACTACCGTCAGCCGTGCAAGTCCCGGGTGGAGACTCGGGAATACCGTTGCATTCTGATGGAGAAGGATTCTTCATTGCCATTTCCATCACTTTTGTTTGATCAGTCAGGGCTGTTAGCCCCAAGCTGAACCCCCCCGCCCCACCCCCCCGAAACTGGAGGACAGGAGATTCTGCAGATGCTGGAAATCCAGCGTAACCCGCGCAAAATGCTGGAGGATCTCAGCAGGTCAGGCAGCGTCTACGGAGATGAATAAACAGTCGATGATCCTACTGCCTGACCTGCTGAGTCCGTCCGGCGATTTCTGTGCGTGCCACGTAAAATGGGGCTCTCAAAACGGGCCCTTGCGAGTGATTACAGCCTTCGAGGCCACCTTCATTGCTGTGACACCTTAGTGAGTTAAAGCAGACTGCAGGTGACTGCTCTCCCCGCACGGTCTCGTAAACCGAAGCTGGCTTACGCAGGTAGAGGCAAGAACAAAAACACAACTGCAGTCAAATGTACACACACACACTCACACACACATTCACGCACACTCATGCACACACTCACACACACAGACACTCACACTCACGCACACACACACACACATGCTCACACACACATTCACACACACACGTACACACACACACACACACACACTCATGCACACACACACACACACTCACACACACAGACACACACACTCACACACACACTCACAGACACACATACACACACACACTCACACACACACACAAGCAATTTATTAGGTCTGATTGTGATCTTCTGCTGCTGTAGCCCATCCTCTTCAAGGTTCGATGTGTTGTGCGTTCAGAGATGCTCTTCTGCACCCCACTGTTGTAACGTGTGGTTACTTGAGTTACTGTCACCTTCCTGTCAGCCTGAACCAGTCTGGCCGTTCTCCTTTGACCTCTCTCATTAACAGGGCATTTTCACCCGCAGACCTGCCACTCACTGGACACTTTTTACTTTGTGCACCATTCTCTGTAACCTCTAGAAGATCTTGGGAGATCAGCAGCTTCTGAGATACTCAAACCACCCCATCTGGCACCAACAATCACTCCTCAGTCAAAGTCACTTAGATCACATTCCTTCCCCACTCTGAGGTTTGGTCTGAACAACTGATATCTGCGTTCTTTTATGCATGGAGTTGTTGTCGCATGATTGGCTGATTAGATATTTGCATTAACGAGCAGGCGTATCTAATAAAGTGGCCACCTGGATTATGTAAATATGTTAATTGAAACAAAGGTCAAAGTGCTTTAAAGAAAAGGTGAGAAGTTGCATGTCAAGAGGGGACGTTAATGGGCTGGGCTGAGTGCCAGATATTGGAGCGTCCAGTGTATTTCCTCCTCTTGCAAAGGGGCAATCCAATCTTCATTCTCTTCCAGTTTGACCGCATCATCTTCTGTGTCTTCTTGAAGATCGACTACATTCTGTACAAAGAGAAGCTGCCGTTTTACTTCCCGTTTGGTAAGATCCTCCAGCGTTTCGAGCGCCGTGCGTTTAGAACTTTGATGTGGATGCATCAGGACATCGTACCTGGTGAAGGGTCTCGGCCCGAAATGGCGACCATCCGTTCCCCTCCTGATCACTGCCTGATCTGCTGAGTTAGTGCGACAGACAACGCACGACAGGTCACTCTTTGTCCAGAACCTGCCCCTTGACCCTTCCAAGAGCTAAGCACTCTCGGAAAGTCAGTAAACCACAAGCCCCTCCACTACAACAAGGTGGAGACCAGGGACTCCCTTAATGGAGAGTGGCTGTGCGTGACCTTGTTTAACGTGAGGAGGTGATCATCTTCCACCAGCTCCACCACTGGGGTCCTGGTTGGATCGCACTTCGCCCAGAACCCCCTCCCCCTTGACCTCGCCGCCACAGGGTGACCAAGGCGGAGACCAGGCTCACTTACCCACAATGCCTGCACAAGTGTAGCGGGGGCCAGCATCTGAAATAGCGCCAACGACCAGCCCGAAGCGACTGATAGAGTCTCAAGCAGCCTCGTGATTGAAAGAGCAATGGGGTGTTGAGGGGAGGTGGGAAACCTGTCTTCCCTCATAAGCTGAACAGTTGCTTTGCTGTGTCACTTTCAGAGGACGTTCCTCCCGGGTCTTCAAAGGAAAAGCCCAAGGCTGCTGAGGAAGGCGAGAAGCAGACCAAGGATGCGTTAAATCTTGAGGACAACCAAGGTTGGTGAATTTCCTTTCTTGATCTTCAGTGAGATGGTGTTGTCCTGGTGACAAATAATCTATTTTCCTCAAGCTTCATTCCAGATTCTTCCATTAAAATTTCCCCTCCCCTCCCTCCTCCCTGTAATATCCCAGAAAAGACTTCTAGATTAGATGTAAAGTGCAAATTTGGAGTATTGTCTGTAGTCTGGGTCACCTGCATACATTGGTCTTCATAAATTAGAGTGTTAAGCACAGGATGGTATGTTGAAGTTCTGCAAGATAAAATATTGGTGAGGGCAAATTTGTGGTATCAGGTGCAGTTCCAGTCACCTACCTACAGGAAAGATATTGAATTGAATTGAATGATCTTTGTTGTCATTATACATAGGTGTAATGAAACTCTGTTTGGCTTCCTCTCAGGCAATCAAACAAAGCGGTAGATAAAAACAAGACAGTGACAGAAAAACAGTATTGAATAGATAAGTAGCAGAAAATAAGTTGCAGAATATCACAGTAATGCACAAAGTGCCGTTGGTGCGAGTATTTGAGTCCTTGTGTGTGCTCACAGTTTCAGTCGTTGTTCTGTGGGAGTGGTGTGATGGAGGCCACAGCTCTGGGGTGGAAGCTGTCCCTCAGTCTATTTGTTCTGGCTTTTCGTGTCCTGAACCTTTTGCTGGACGGCAGCGGGTCAGACAGGGAGTGGCCGGGGTGTGTGGTGTCTCTGGTTATGCTGATTGCTTTCCTCCTGAGTCCGCTGGAATAGACGGCGTCCAGTCCTGGGAGCTCCATCCTGACAATTCGCTGGGCCGCCTTCACCACGTGATGCGGGTCTCGTCGCTCAGCGGCTGTGCAGCTGACATACCACACTGTGGCGCTGTTGGTCAGGATGGTTTCAATCGTGCTTCTGTAGAAGTTAAGCAACAGCTTTTGTGGGAGTTTGGCCTGTTTCAGCTTTCTGAGGAAGAAGAGTCTTTGTGCCCTTTTTTACAAGCAGCGAGGTGTTGGTGGTCCAGGTCAGCTGCTTTGACAACATAACTCCAAGGAACTTCAGGTGTTCCACACTTTCCACTACCTCTCAGTGTATATGGGGGGGGGGGGGGGGTGTGTATGAATAAGCTTGAAGGAAAACAAGGAAAATTTACAAGGATGTCACTAGGACTTGAGGCGAATATGATGTTCTCCTAAGGGGTTGTCGACTGCTGGGACCTCAAGTGGCTGTAGAGTCCAGTCCTGGATCCTGTCCCCTTGGCCGCTTGTGATGATC
>NC_133151.1:2058481-2156969 GCF_048418815.1 Hemitrygon akajei | reverse complement strand
CCAATCTAAACGCAACCTATTTAATCAGTCCGGCTTTTTTTGTTAGAGGAGCAGGAGAGATCCAGATTCTGCAATCCGCAAGGAAATGATGAAAATAATTGCTGAAGTTCTGTACTGTAAACCTGTCAGGGGGTGCCCAGGTTTTAGTTGGACCTGGGCACCCAGAGCAGCTCCCCGACACGCAAACGGGGCGGACGGAGGGTACCATGAGGACTCAGGCTCCTCTGGCTGTCCCTCCGGTTCTTGTCGGCATTTATAAAAAGCCCGAAGCGCCGCTGGCGAGAGTGGGGTGTGACTGATGCGGACACTCCGGTGTGAAACTCTCCTGTCTTTCTGACACTTATTGGGAGATGCAGATATGAAAGAGAGAGAGAGAGGTGGGGGCGGGAGAGAGAGGGAGGGGGAGGGAGAGACAGAGAGAGAGGGAGAAGGAGAGAGAGGGGGAGAAGGAGAGAGAGGGGGAAGAGAGTGAGAGAGGGGGCAGAGAGAGTGGGAGGGGGAGAGAGAGGGGAGGGGGAGAGAGAGAGGGATGGGGAGGAAGTGAGAGAGGGAGAGAGAGGAAGCGAGAGAGAGGGAGGAGAGAGAGAGGGAGAGAGAGTGAGAGACAGAGAGAGGAAGTGAGAGAGACAGAGGGAGAGGGAGAGAGAGAGACAGAGAGAGAAGGAAGGGGGGGAGAGAGAGAGGGGAGAGAAAAGGGGAGAGGGAGCGAAGGAGGGGGAGAGAGGGGGAGGGAGGGAGAGAGAGAGAGGGGGAGAGAAAGGGGGAGAGAGGGATGGGGAGTGAGAGAGAGGGAGAGAAAGAGAGAGGGAGAGAGAGACAGAGAGAGCAAGCGAGAGAGACAGAGAGGGAGAGAGAAGGAGAGAGGGGGAGAGGGAGAGAAGGAGGGGGAGAGAGAGAAGGAGAGGGGAGAGAGACAGACCGACAGAGAGGGGGGAGAGAGGGGGGGAGAGAAAGGGGGAGAGAGGGATGGGGAGGGGAAGCGAGAGAGAGAGGGAGAGAAAGAGAGAGGGGAGAGAGATATTGTGAGGAGGGGGAGAGAGAGAGAGGGATGAGGAGGAAGCGAGGGAGAGAGAGACAGAGAGAGGGGGAGAGAAAGGGGAGAGAGGGATGGGGAGGGAAGCGAGAGAGGGAGAGAAAGAGAGGGAGAGAGAGAGGAGAGAGGGAGAAGGAGAGGGGGGAGAGAGGATGAGGAGGAAGCGAGAGAGGGAGACAGAGGGAGAGAGAGAAGGAGAGAGTGGGAGGAGAGAGAGAGGGAGAGGGGGAAGAGAGAGGGGGAGAGAGAGAGGGGAGAGGGAAAGAGAGGGGAGAGGGAGAGAGAGGGATGAGGAGGAAGTGAGAGAGGGAGAGGGAGAGAGAGAGGGAGAGAGAGAAGGAGAGAGGGGGAGAGAGAGACAGGGGAGAGAGAGAAGGAGAGAGAGAGGAGAGAGGGGGAGAGAGGGGAGATATTGTGAGGGGGTGAGAGGGGAGAGAGAGGGATGAGGAGGAAGTGAGAGAGGGAGAGGGGAGAGAGAGAAGGAGAGAGGGGGAGAGAGAGAAGGAGAGAGAGGAGAGGGGGAGAGAGAGAGGAAGTGAGAGAGAGCGAGGGAGTGAGAGGGAGAAGGAGCAAGAGGGGGAGAGAGAGACAGGGGGAGAGAGAGTGAGAGAGGGGGAGAGAGGGGGGCAGTGTGAGAGGGAGAGAGAGGGGAGAGAGAGGGGGATGGGGAGGAAGTGAGAGAGGGAGAGAGAGACATGAGAGAGGGAGAGGGGGGGAGAGAGAAAGAGAGAGAAGGGGAGAGAGAGAGGGAGGGGGAGAGAGAGGGGGAGAATACACGATTGGGTGAGTCAGAAAGAGAGAAATGATGAAGGTGAGAGAGAGCGCTCACGAAAGACAGGAGGTTAGACAAGGAGAAAGAAAGAAACAATGAGGATGAGACAGAGAGAATAAGAGAGAAAATCTGTAAATCTGTGACTGGGAGAGAGGGATATAGGAGGTAGAGATGCACAAGGGACAGAGATGGGAGAGGAAGACAGGGGGGAGTGAGGAGAGGGTAGTGCTAAGGGGAGGGAAGGGAGGCAGAGGAGGAACAAACTGCCTTTTGAAAATGCGCTGTCTGATTTTCCTGAGCTGACAACGGATTAAGCCATGGCAGAGACTGTTGACACAGCTTCAAAGAGACGGCGGTGAGGCGAACCAGCTTGAAGTCGGGGGGAATTGAGATTGTCACATTAGAAGCCTCGTTCAAGCAGGTTTTAAAAGGGACGTTGTGTGTTTTTTTTTTGTAAACGAAGGAATTGTTAATTATGTATGTGTGAATATATGTCTGTGTGGAATTATTCATGTGTTGGGTTACAAAATAATTTACTGGCTTATGGCTTTATATACGGAGGATATATTTCCCAGCTCCTGTTCCCACCTGCAACTGTAGGGTTAAAATGAGCAGCAGATGCAGGATTGTGTCTCTCTCATACACGCACACATAAAATGGTGTAGGAACTCAGCAGGTCAGGCAGCATCGATGGAGAGGAAACCCCATTCTGGCTCCCCTCCTCCTCACCTGCCTATCAGGTTCCTCCTTCTTCAGCGCTTTACCTTATCCACCAATCACCTCCCAGCTTCTTACTTCATCCCCCTCACTTGGCTTCACTTACCATTCTGGGCTCTTCCGCCTTTCCCTTCCAGCCCCAAAGAAGGGCCTGAGCTCGAAACGCCGACTGCCAATTCCTCTCCGTAGATGCTGCCCGGCTTGCCGGGTTCCTCCAGCATTTTCGCATTTGTTTGCCCCTGGATCTCCAGCGTCCGCAGGATCTCCTGTGGTCTACCCGGTTTGTGTCCAGGTTTACTCCCTGCGCCAGCGGTCACTCTCCAGCCGTCATCATCCGTAAGGAGTTTGTACATGAACTCCATAAGATACAGGAGCAGAGTTAAGGCCACTCGGCCCATCGAGTCCGCTCCGCCATTTCATCATGGCCGACCCATTTTTCCCCCCTCAGCACCCAATCTCCTGCCTTCTCCCCGGATGGAATAGATGGCCCCCAGCAGATTCGCAGGTGAAGCGTTGCCTCACCTGGAAGGACTGTTTGTGGGGGGGGGGGGGGGGGCCCTCCATCATCAACCTACCACGCACAAAGCCATGTTCACCTGCTCCAAAGATGTGCATTAGGCAAAGGAATTATTAGCAATCAAAATAAAACACTTGTGTTTCCATCACAAAATACTGGTGGAACACAGCAGGCCAGGCAGCATCTATAGGGAGAAGCACTGTCGACGTATCGGGCCGAGACCCTCCGTCAGGACTAACTGGACGCCCAGTTAGTCCCTGATGAAGGGTCTCGGCCGAAACGTCGACCGCGCTTCTCCCTATAGATGCTGCCTGGCCTGCTGTGTTCCACCACCATTTTGTGTGTGTTGCTTGAACTTCCAGCATCTGCAGATTTCCTCGTGTTTGCTTGTGTTTCCATAGCACCTTTCAGAAAGTCTCAAAATTAATGAAATTACGCACATTCAGATAGAACATAGGACAATGTTGCCATCAGTTTTAGAACAGTACAGCACAGTGCAGGCCCTTCAACCCACGGTGCTGTGCTAACCCTTTAACCTACTCTGAGATCCATCTACTCCGTCCTTCCACATAGCCCTCCATTTTTCTTTCATCCAGGAGCCTATCTAAGATTCTGGTATCTCCCCCCTTCCTTTTGAGGTGGACCAGTTCCTTGAGTGGTGTCGTAGCACCCAACCCTGCACTCAATGTCAGTAGGACCAAAGAGGCTGATTTTAGAAAGGGTAAAACGAGGGAGGACACACCAAACCTTATGGAGGGATCAGAAGTGGAGAGAGTGAGCAACTTCAAGTTCCTGGGTGTCAATATCTCTGAGACCATATAACAATTACAGCATGGAAGCAGGCTATCTCAGCCCTTCTAGTCCGTGCTGAACGCTTACTCTCACCTAGTCCCACTGACCTGCACTCAGCCCATAACCCTCCATTCCTTTCCTGTCCATATACCCATCCAATTTTATCTTAAATAGAACATAGAATAGTACAGCACATTACAGGCCCTTCGGCCCACAATGTTGTGCCGACCCTCAAACCCTGCCTTCCATATAACCCCCCACAATAAATTCCTCCATATACCTGTCTAGTAGTCTCTTAAACTTCACCAGTGTATCTGCCTCCACCACTGACTCAGGCAGTGCATTCCACACACCGACCACTCTCCGAGTGAAAAACCTTCCTCTAATATCCCCCTTGAACTTCCCTCCCCTTACCTTAAAGCCATGTCCTCTTGTACTGAGCAGTGGTGCCCAGGCTAACCACTCTATCTATTCCTCTTAATTCCTCTATCATGTCTCCTCTCATCCTCCTTCTCTCCAGAGAGTAAAGCCCTAGCTCCCTTAATCTCTGATCATAATGCATACTCTCTACACCAGGCAGCATCCTGGTAAATCTCCTCTGTACCCTTTCCAATGCTTCCACATCCTTCCTATAGTGAGGCGACCAGAACTCATGACATTATCGAACCTGCCTCTACCACTTCTACTGGAAGCTCGTTCCACACAGCTACCACTCTCTGAGTAAAGAAGTTCCCCCTTGTGTTACCCCTAAACTTTTGCCCTTTAACCTGGGCGCAACATTGATAAAGAAGGCAAGACAGCGGCTATATTTCATTTGGACTTTGGAGAGACTTAGTATGTCAACTGAAACACTCAGAAAATTTCTACAGATGCACTGTGGAGGACTTTCTGACTGTCTGGTATGTCAGGGATGGCTGCTGCACAGTAAACTGCAGAGTTGTAAACTCAGTCAGCTTCATCATGGACACCGGCCTCCGTTGTATCCAAGACATCTTCAAGGAGCGGTGCCTCAGAATGGCAGCGTCCATCATTAAGGACCTCCACCACCCAGGACATGCCCTCTTCACATTGCTACCATCAGGGAGGAGGTACAGGAGCCTGAAGACACACACTCAGTGATTCAGGAACAGCTTCTTCCCCTCTGCCATCAGGGAGGAGGTACAGGAGCTTGAAGCCACACACTCAACGATCCAGGAACAGCTTCTTCCCCTCTGCCATCAGGGAGGAGGTACAGGAGCCTGAAGGCACACACTCAACGATTCAGGAACAGCTACTTCTCCTCTGCCATCCAATTTCTGAATGGACACTGAACCATGAACTCTACCTCACTACTTTTTAAAATATTTTTTGTTTTTTCACTGCTTATTTTAAATTAACTATTCAATATACATATATATTTATATACTTGAATTGAATTGAATTGAATTTCGGTTATTGTCATTTAGAAACCACAACTGCATTGCAGTTAAAAAATGAGACAACGTTCCTCCAGAATGATATCACAAAAGCATATGACAAAACAGACTACACCAGAAAATCCACATAACGTTTGGCAATCCCCAAATCCAGAGATCGGAGAGGCTGCCGCGTATTAATATCGCGCTACCAACTTAGCGCGTTCCCCGGAAAGGAGCTCCAAACCCACCAGACAAAACAAGACTGCCCAGACACACCAAGTCAGGAGAACAACTCTACCACCCAACAAATCAAAAACTAAAGCTACAAGGCCTACATGTAAGGGGGTTTCTTATTGGTGTAAGGGCTTTCTTTCTTTTTCTTTGTTACTGCGTATGTTAATCAAAATGGCTTCTTTGTTTTGTGAAAAGTAGGAATGTTTCTTTGTTGTGACAAATGCTTTCTCTCGCAGTTTGTTTGGGTTTAGAATTACTGATAACGAGAATTGTATTCATTTGTTAACCAATTGGGATTAATGTTATACTCTCTCTTCTGAGTCTGTAAACTATTGTTGGCGGGTTTTTGGGGAGTCGGGCGCGAGGGGTGAGAGAGAGAGAGGACGTAATGCTGTAAGCTGGGCGGCGGAACGGACCCCCGAGCGAGGGTCCGAGGCCGTGAGGTTCGGCGAGGAGTGGAGACGAGGACAGACGCGCTTGGTTGACCACTTCGGGTGGTCCTGAGCTACGAGTCGAGGAGTTCGGAGGGGATCGAATGGTGGCCAGAAGACTTCATTAATTGAGCTCCAACGGTTGTGCATGAAGTGATTTGGACTTTGATAAGTTTGGTGTCTTTTCTTTTCCTTCATATATACTGTATCGTTATTAATCATTTAGTTCTAGTAATCTCTATAAAGTGTAATCAGTTAATCACATATTTGGCGAGGTGGGGACATCACACAGCATCCAGACAAGCTGATTATCCAGTTTGGCGGGGCCGAAGGCTGCTCCCCCCAGACAGAAGCGAGTTGAGTGAGCCTGAGGCGACCCAGGGGGCTACATACTCAAAACCACATCGTTACGACATATAGTTACGACAGTGCAAACAATACCATAATTGATAAAAGACAGACCATGGGCACAGTAAAAATGGTCCAAAGATGTTAAAAGACTAAAAGTTCGCTTCAAGCAATAGTTACTGTAATTCCGTTTTTTTCCCTATTATTTATCACGTATTACTGCTGCCGCAAAGACGACAGATTTCACGACAACTGCCGGTGGTATTAAATCTGATGCTGATTCTGGTCCTGAGGAAGAGTCTTGGCCCCAAATATCGACCGTTCACTCATTTCTGTTGATGCTGCTGAGCCCCGCTGGGGTTTTGCCTCGGATTTCCAGCATCTGCAGAGTCCCCTCGTGTCCGGGCCCTCCCAACAGGGCCGCTAAAGTGTCCCTGATGCGTCTGCTTCCGCTGTCGCCCCTTGGAGGTCCGGAAGCTCCCCGCGAACTCCAACACGACGATGACCAGGAACCGATATCCCCGGTGGCATGGGTTGCGTTGGGGCTGTTCTCCGACCTTGGCAATCCACTTGCAAACGTCTCGTCGCCATTCGGGGAGGTGAGCCGTGCGCCATTCACTTGCCGTGTGGCCTGTAAGTGCTTGGCCCTTACCCACTTATCGATCGGCTGATTGGTCGTCGTTATGGAAACTCAGGCAGTGATGTAGGGAGGGGTCTTGTCGCTGATTGGTTGCGTGGCGAAACTCTGTGCGTCGTGGTCTAGAACTTTGCGTGCATCAGTTTATAGATGGGATTAGAGTCGGCGTTTCAGGCCGAGACCCTGTTCAGCCTTTCCTTACGATCCAGGTCCTCCAGACCCTGCGACATCCTTGTACATTTTCTCTGTCCTCTTCCAACCTTATTTACGTCTTTCCTGCTGGTAGGTGACCAAAAATTGCACATGGCACTCCAAATTAAGCCTCAGCACCGTGCCAAGAACGCGTCCGAGAGCGGACATTTGGCCTCTGACTTCCGCGACCTACTTCTCTCAGCAGTCACTGCAGGTTCTTGGTAAGAGGAATTAGCAAAGATCGAGAGAGGGGAACCTGGGGTTCTGAGGAAAGGCCTGCAGTCTGAGATGAAGGCTCCCGGCTAAAGAAGTGGAGGTGGGTGCAGAGAAAGAGGGGTCGGCGTCATTTAGGGTGGGAAATTCATCGAGACGGTTCACCGAGGAATAAATGAGGTTTCTAACAGGAGAGTGATAACTTGGGGTCAGGAAAGGGGAAAGGCGATAGGACGGTGAAATCGGGTCATGGGAAAACGAAGGGACAAGAATGTCAAGAGCTGTTGGGTTTGCCATCTTGGACCTCTGAAGGAAGTCGCCTTTAACCGTGCCGTCTTCAGCGAAAGTAACGTGGAACTGTAAACCAAAAGTGGAACTTACTGGTGGCCACGCATTTTAGTTCCGATTCCCACTCCCATTCCGACGTGCTGGTCCGTGGCCTTCTCAAGTCAAGTCAAGTCAAGTCACTTTTATTGACATTTCGGCATGACTGCTGGCACAGTGCATAGTAAAAAATGAGACAACGTTTTTTCAGGACCATGGTGTTACATGACACAGTACAAAAACTAGACTGAACTACGTAAAAAAAACAAAAACAGAGAAAGCTACACTAGACTACAGACCTACACAGGACTGCATAAAGTGCACAAAACAGTGCAGGCATTACAATAAATGATAAACAGGACAATAGGGAAGTAAGTTGGTGTCAGTCCAGGCTCTGGGTATTGAGGAGTCTGATAGCTTGGGGGAAGAAACTGTTACATAGTCTGGTCGTGAGAGCCTGAATGCTTCGGTGCCTTTTCCCAGACGGTGGGAGGGATGAGGAGCCATGAAGAGGCCACCCTCGGGGTGGAGGAGCAACAACCTCTCCCATAACGTCACAGAAATGAAGGAGCTGGTTATGGACTACAGGAGGAATGGAGATGGGCTAACCCCTATTGACATCACTGGATCTGGGATTGAGAGGGTGGACAGCTTTAAGTTCCTTGGCTGTAAATACCAGATGTGTGGTGAAAAAGGCACAACAGTGCCTCTTTCACCTCGGACAGTTGAAGAAATTTGGTATGGCCCCAAATCCCAAGAACTTTCTGTAAGGACATAATTGAGAGCATCCTGACTGGCTGCATCACTGCCTGGTATGGGAACTGTACCTCCCTCAATCGCAGGACTCTGCAGAGAGTGGTGCGGACAGCCCAGCGCATCTGTAGATGTGAACTTCCTACCATTCAGGACATTTACAGAGACAGGTGTGTAAAAAGGGGCCCGGAGGATCACTGGGGACCCGAGTCACCCCAACTACAAACTGTTCCAGCTGCTACCATCCGGGAAACGGTACCGCAGCATAAAAGCCAGGACCAACAGGCTCCGGGACAGCCTCTCCCACCAGGCCATCAGAATGATTAACTCATGCTGACGTAACTGTATTTCTATGTTACATTGACTATCCTGTTGTACATAACATTTACTATAAATTACTATAATTGCACATTTGGGCAGAGACGCAACATAAAGATTTTTACTCCTCACGTATCTTAAGGATGTAAGTGATAAAGTCAATTCAATTCACCTCATGGCATGAATATCGATTTCTCCTTCTGGTTAAAAAAAAAATTCCCTCCCCTTTCCCTCATCTTCTATTCCCCACTCTTGGCCTCTTACCTCTTCCTACCTGCCTATCGCCTCCCCCCTGGTGACTCTCCTCCTTCCCTTTCTCCCATGGTCCACTATCGGATCCCTTCCTCTCCAGCCCTTTACCTTTCCCACCCACGTGGCTTCACCCATCACCTTCCGGTCATCTTTTTACTTGAGCCTTCCCCTTTAGTTTCCAGATCCGAAGGAGGGTCTCGGCCCGGAACGTTGACCGCTTATTCATTTCCACGGACGCCGCCTGACCTGCTGAGTTCCCGCCGCATTTTGTGTGTGTTGCTTTGGACTGCCAGTGTCCGCAGAATTGAGTTCCGGGTCAGTGTTCCCGAGACAGTTCGGACACACCCGCGATCCTGGGCAGGTCCGGACTTTGAAGGATGGGATTCGACTTGGCGCCCGCCTGGGGTGAGATAGAGGCCGGAGACGTTTGCTAGGAAAAAGGGATGTGTCTGTGGAGGCCAACACCTTATCCCAGGCAAGAGGGGGAAGCAGAAATCATTGAGGGGGAACAAGGGAAACGGAGCGGTGCCTCAGAGAGGCAGCATCCATCATTAAGGAGCCCCACCACTCAGAAAATGCCCTCTTCTCATTGCTACCATCAGGAAGGAAGTACAGAAGCCTGAAGGCACACACTCACATATATATTTACTGTAATTAATATTTTTCTGTATTATTATGTATGAATTATACTGCTGCCGCAAAGACAACAAATTTCATGACAAACACGAGGAAATCTGCAGGTGCCGGAAATTCAAACAACACACACAAAACGCTGGCGGAACACAGCAGGCCAGGCAGCATCTATAGGGAGAAGCACTGTCGACGTTTCAGGCCGAGACCTCCGTCAGGACTAACTGAAAGGAAAGATACGAAGAGATTTCATGCCATATGCCAGGATGTTAAACCTGATTTGGAGATGGAGAGCAAGATGTTCAAGATTGTCATTGGTGTGGCAGTGAATTGCACTGCGAGTGGGATTAAACTTAACTGTCAGAAAACTGACAGAAAACTGTCTAAACAAAAACACTACAACTCCCAGTAGGCTCGGCGGCTGAGGCGCAGACGCACAAGGGTCGGCCAGCAAAGGGCGGGAAGCGGGCAGAAGGGTGGGAAGAGAGAGAGAGAGAGAAGGGGGCGGAGCGCTGGGGCTGAGTGCGCAGGCGCAGTTGGGCCGGCGGGGGGTGGAGGGGGGGGGGAAGAGGCTGGAAACGGGCGTCGGCACGACTGCGCAGGCGCGCGAGGGCGGAGCCGGGAGAGGAAGGAGGTGGTGTTGGGGGAGGCTGGTGCGCAGGCGCGGAAGCGAAGACGGGAGGGAATTAGGAGAGTGAGGTGAAGAGGAGAAAGTTTTGGCGCAGGCTGGGTTGGCCGCTTTGCCGAGGGGGGAGCGGCTCCCTTCCGGGTACTGGCAACGATATAGGCCGGTGGCGTGAGTATCCGAGTGCTGAGGTGGCGGAGTGTCAGCTGTGGAGGGAGTGAGGGGCGCTGAGGTCAAGGGGAGGGTTGTGGACGAGGGAGGGAACAGACCTGCGTCCGTAGCCTCTCCTTACCCCGTGCAATTCCCCCCCCCAACCCTCAACATCCTTTGCAGACCCCCCCCCCATCTGCGTTATCAGCAGTGACCAGGTATGCATTAGCTTTAATTTACCTTGGGACACCCCGAAAGGGGAAGTTTAAAACTCTGTGTGTTTGTTAGATTCGCCCCAGAGAAAGACTTGCTAACTTTTTTCCTTCTTGGAGTGTCTCAGTGCAAACAGCCACTGAAGTGTTTTTGAATCCAATTTATTTTGAAAGGTGTGTGTGTGTGTGGGGGGGTTAATAAAACTCTTAACTATTCATTCAAGTTTCTTCATAACTTGTATTGATCGGCTATAACTTCTATTCCTTGTAAGATGATGTAACAGTTTTCTTCCCCCAAGCTATCAGGCTCCTCAATACCCAGAGCCTGGACTGACACCTGACGGCCCTATTGTCCTGTTTATTATTTATTGTAATGCCTGCACTGTTTTTGTGCACTTTATGCAGTCCTGGGTCGGTTTGTAGTCTAGTGTAGTTTGTTTTTTTTTTCTGTGTTTTTTTTTTACGTAGTTCAGTCTAGTTTTTGCACTGTGTCATGTAACACCATGGTCCTGAAAAACGTCGTCTCATTTTTACTGTGTACTGTACCAGCAGTTATGGTCGAAATGACAATGAAAGTGACTTGATGACTGTTCAGAAGATCTTTCATTGACAGTAAGGTGCACTGACTCGCTTCATGGGAGATATTACACAGATGCAAGTTTTTTTTCGTGACCAAAATATGCAAAAGAAAAAGAGAGAAGTATTTAAAAATCTCCCAGGGTGTTCCAAATGAAACTTGTGAGGTCCCGGTAAAGTGCTTCAGCCCGAAATGGCAACTGGTTATTCAACCTGGCCTGTTGAGTCCCTCCAGCAGTTTGGGTGTGTTCCAAATGAAGTTATTTTCTTAAATCATGAATATTATGTGCTCATCTGTTTTTCTAGAAGCACTTTGATCCAATCAGCCCTTTATTGATTGACAGGAGCGAGTGACGCTATCTCTTGTTGTATTGTGTTCTGTCCATTTAGAATGGAGATGAAGAGGTATTTCTTTAGCCAGGGAGTGGTGAGTCTGTGGAATTTGTTGCCACGGGTGGCTCTGGAGGCCAAGTGAATGGGTATATTTAAGGCAGAGGTTGATAGGTTCTTGATTGGTCTTGATGGGATGAGGGGAGAAGGCAGGAGATTGGGGCTGAGAGGGAAAATGGACCAGCTGTGGCAGAGCAGATTTGATGGGCTGAATGGCTTAATTCTGCTCCTGGGTCGGTTCAAAGTGGGCGTGAAGAGTAAGTTCTTTTTTTACTCGGAGTCGAATGTCCTGCCTGCTATGGTGGTAGAGGCAAATACATTACAGGTTTTTAAGAGACATTTAGATAGACACATAAATGTGAGGGGTATTGAATTGACTTTATTTCTTACATCCTTCATATACATGAGGAGTAAAAATCTTTACGTTACGTCTCTGTCCAAATGTGCAATTTATAGTAATTTATAATAAATGGAACAGTCAGTGTAACATAGAAATACACTCAAATCAGCGTGAGTTTAATCAGTCTGATGGCCTGGTGGAAGAGGCTGTCCCGGAGCCTGTCGGTCCTGGCTTTTATGCTGCGGTACCGTTTCCCGGATGGTAGCAGCTGGAACAGTTTGTGGTTAGGGTGACTTGCGTCCACAAACATTTTGTGGTTGGAGTGACTTGGGTCCACAATGATTCTTCAGTCCCTTTTTACGCACCTGTCTTTGTAACTGTATTGAATAGTGGAAAGTTCACGTCCACAGATGCGCTGGGCTGTCCGCACCACTCTCCACAGGGTCCTGCGATTGAGGGAGGTACAGTTCCCATACCAGGCAGTGATGCGGCCAGTCAGGATGCTCTCAATTGTGCCCCTGTAGGATTCGGAAACTACTTCAACTCTCTGAGGTGAAAGGCGCTGTTGTGCCTTTTTTACCTCACGGCGGGTGTGCACAGACCACGTGAGATCCTCGGTGATGCGGATGCCGAGGAACTTTAAGCTGTTCACCCTCTCAACCCCAGATCCATTGTTGTCGATAGGGGTTAGCCCGTCTCCATTCCTCTCCATGGACATTGTGTAGGTAGGACATTTTTCGGATGGTCAGCCAGCATTGTGGTCAAGTATCACTTTTAAAGACTTAAGAGGTGTTGCCAGTACTTGCTTTAAGTCCAGTTTTAAAAAAAATACTCCTGATGTTACGCATCCAGATCTCCAGGAGTGAACGTGAGGGAAACTGGACCGGTTGGACTGGCCTATACTTGTTGGGCTGTTCTTTCTGCAGGTGCTGACTCTGCTTTGACAGGGTGCAGTTATTTTCCCAGCACGTTGGTCTTGAGTCTACTTTGCACTTTTGTTTGTGTAATTCCAAGCGTCCAGCTTGTTTCCTCCGCCACTTTCATAACTTTTCTAGCTTCCTCCCACCACCACAGCTGCTCTCGTGTTTATGCAATCCCTCAGTTCTGCAATGCCCAGTGAAATCACTCAACCTCACTTCCTGTGTTCTTAGTTTTTTTTTCTTTCCTTTTTTTTAAAATCAGCGCGCTTGTTTATCCTGAGGGAAGGTCATCAGTCACAGTGTGGTTCCTGCTGTGTCTGTTGACTCTCAGTCTCTGTGGCACTTTTTTAAAAGAATCATTTTGACTCACCACTGAGTAACCAGAAGCAATTAAAGTTAAAGATTTGCAACAATAAAAGTTTTTGGAGAAACGCCACATTCAAAAGCAGCATCCTTAACATCTTTAAAAATTCAGCATTTCCCCCCCCCCACCAAAATGTTCATGATTGTTATGTGTTATTTTATGGAATGCGGGCATCCCTAATTGCCCTCGTTGTGGGTGGTGAGCTGCTTTTTGAGCTCCTGGAGTCGTTTTGTGAGGATGTTTTTTCACAATGTTTTAAAGAAAGCTTTTCATTCAGATACCATATAAAACCATATAACAATTACAGCACGGAAACAGGCCATCTCGGCCCTTCTAGTCCGTGCCGATCGCTTACTCTCACCTAGTCCCACTGACCTGCACTCAGCCCATAACCCTCCATTCCTTTCCTGTCCATATACCTATCCAATTTTACTTTAAATGACAATATCAAACCTGCCTCTACCACTTCTGCTGGAAGCTCGTTCCACACAGCTACCACTCTCTGAGTAAAGAAGATCCCCCTCGTGTTACCCCTAAACTTTTGCCCCCTAACTCTCAACTCATGTCCTCTTGTTTGATTCTCCCCTGCTCTCAATGGAAAAAGCCTATCCACGTCAATTCAATCTATCCCCCTCATAATTTTAAATACCTCCTATCAAGTCCCCCCTCAACTTTCTACACTCCATAGAATAAAGACCTAACTTGTTCAACCTTTCTCTGTAACTTAGGTGCTGAAACCCAGGTAACATTCTAGTAAATCTCTTCTGTACTCTAATTTGTTGACATCTTTCCTTTAATTTGGTGCCCAAAATTGTACACAATACTCCAAGTTTGGCCTCACCAATGCCTTGTACAATTTTAACATTACATCCCAACTCCTATACTCCATGCTCTGATTTATAAAGGCCAGCATACCAAAAGCTTTCTTCACCACCCTATCCACGTGAGATTCCACCTTCGGGGAACTATGCACCATTATTCCTAGATCACTCTGTTCTACTGCATTCCTCATTGCCCTACCATTTACCATGTATGTCCTATTTTGATTAGTCCTACCAAAATGTACAGTGTGGAATAGGCCCTTTTTGAACAATGCTGCCCTGCGTCCCCTTATTTAACCCTGGGCTTATCAAGGGACAGTTGTACTGATCAATTAGCCTACCAACCAGTTGGTCTTTGGACTGTGGGAGGAAACAATAGACAATAGGTGCAGAAGTAGACCCTTCGGCCCTTCGAGCCTGCACCGCCATTCTGAGACCATGGCTGATCATCTGCTATCAATACCCAGTTCCTGCCTTGTCCCCATATCCCTTGATCCTCTTATCCATAAGATACCTATCTAGCTCCTTCTTGAAAGCATCCAGAGAATTGGCCTCCACTACCTTCCGAGGCAGTGCATTCCAGACCCCCACAACTCTCTGGGAGAAGAAGTTTTTCCTTAACTCTGTCCTAAATGACCTACCCCTTATTCTCAAACCATGCCCTCTGGTACTGGACTCTCCCAGCATCTGGAACACATTTCCTGCCTCTATCTTGTCCAATCCCTTAATAATCTTATATGTTGCAATCTCCTTAATTCCAGCGTGTACAAGCCCAGTCTCTCTAACCTCTCTGCGTAAGACAGTCCGAACATCCCAGGAATTAACCTTGTGAATCTACGCTGCACTTCCTCTACAGCCAGGATGTCCTTCCTTAACCCTGGAGACCAAAACTGTACGCAATACTCCAGGTGTGGTCTCACCAGGGCCCTGTACAAATGCAAGAGGACTTCCTTGCTCTTGTACTCAATTCCCTTTGTAATAAAGGCCAACATTCCATTAGCCTTCTTCACTGCCTGCTGCACTTGCTCATTCACCTTCAGTGACTGATGAACAAGGACTCCTAGATCTAAAACTGGAGCACCCGGAAGATATCCACGCGGTCACGGGGAGAATGTGCCAACCCCTCGCAGGCGGCAGGAGTTGAAACCCCCCCCGCAGGCTAACCAATATGCTGTCCCCACCCCGGGGAGCTCCAGGATTTGGCTGAATCGATACATTTCTGAGTCGGTGGGGTGGGGGGTGGTGGGCGACTCGGAAGGGAGCCGGTGTTGTTTGCGCACCAGCTAGCGTGCTTTCGTCGGGTGGGTTTTGGGTGACGCGGTCGTGTCTTGGTGAGCGAATTCAGTAGCTCGGATATGCTGTGGCTGTGGCGGGGTGGACGCCAGTTAGGCGTGTCGTTTTGCCTTTTGGAGTTCACCGTGCCCAGGGAAAGCGGGAGGATTCCATCACCTGAAGAATCCCGGGGAGTGCTAAGCCTTGGGACGCTCTCAGTCGTGCCCCTGTAGGATTTGGGGGCCCACACCAAACTTCTTCAACTGTCTGAGGTGAAAGAGGCGCCGTTGTGCCTTTTTTACCTCACGGCGGGTGTGGTCCGCTGGGCATTTGTCTGGTGTGGAAGTTATTTCCCACAACTGAACATTCCCCCATTCAGGCTCCCCTCTTACCCCTTCACCACCTACCCTTTCTTCCATGGTCCACTCTCCTGCCCTGTCAAATTCTTTCTCCCTCTCTGCTCCTCCCGCTCACTTGCTATCACCCATCGCCTGCCAGCTTGTACTCTTTTTGTTTTTTCCCCTCCCCCCCCCACCTTACTCGGGCTTCTTCCCCCTTCCTGACGCACGGTTTCGGTCTGAAAGGTGGACGGTTCATTCCTCCCTCTAGCCGCTGAGCTCCTGCATTTTGTGTGTGTGTGTGTTTAGCTACGCCTTAACAGCATCTGTGGAATCTTGTCCAGACCTCTCGCTGTCTCGTTCTCTGAAAGTGCTGAATGGGATCTAATCCCAGATTTTATTCCAATCAGCTCCCCTGCAGATTGTACCACCTACCCCTCAGCTAGGGGTAATTTACAGCTGGGGTGTATCTCCACCCCACATATGGTTCGGGAATTTGCTGACGGTACAAAGATTGGAGGTGTAGTGGACAGTGAGGAACGGTTTCAGAGCTTGCAGAGGGATCTGGACCAGCTGGAAAAATGGGCTGAAAAATGGCAGATGGAGTTTAATACAGACAAGTGTGAGGTATTGCACTTTGGAAGGAAAGACCAAGGTAGAAACATACAAGGTAAACGGTAGGGCACTGAGGAGTGCAGTAGAACAGAGGGATCTGGGAATACAGATACGAAATTCCCTAAAAGTGGCGTCACAGGTAGATAGGGTCGTAAAGTGAGCTTTTGGTACATTGGCATTTATAAATCACAGTATTGAGTATAGGAGTTGGAATGTTATGGTGAGGTTGTATAAGGCATTGGTGATGCCGAATTTGGAGTATTGTGTGCAGTTTTGGTCACCAAATTACAGGAAGGATATTAATAAGGTTGAAAGAGTGCAGAGAAGGTTTACAAGGATGTTGCCGGGACTTGAGAAACTGAGTTAGAGAGAAAGGTTGAATAGGTTAGGACTTTATTCCCTGGAGTGTAGGAGAATGAGGGGAGATTTGATAGAGGTGTATAAAATTATGATGGGTATAGATAGAGTGAATGCAAGCAGGCTTTTTCCACTGAGGTTAGGGGAGAAAAAAAACCCAGAGGACATGGGTTAAGGGTGAAGGGGGGAAAGTTTAAAGGGAAAACGGGGGCGGGGCTTCTTCACACAGAGTGGTGGGAGTGTGGAATGAGCTGGCAAATGCGGGCTCACTTTTAACATTTAAGAAAAACTTGGACAGGTACGTGGATGAGAGGGATATGGGCCAGGTGCAGGTCAATGGGACTAGGCAGAAAAATGGTTTGGCACAGTCAAGAAGGGCCAAAAGGCCTGTTTCTGTGCTGTAATGTTCTATGGGATCGTTGGGGAGGAGATACAGACTCCACCCAGGCCTGCTGTTTGGACTGCACCTGGCACCTGGGTGTATGGCTTTGGCTGTGCTGCCTTGCCGCCTGGGGTGGGCAGCTGGCAAGGGAAGGGCAAATGTGGAATTGTTAAAATCACAAGCAACAGAAAATCTGCAGATGCTGGCAATCCAAGCAACGCACACACAAAAATGCTGGCGGAACTCAGCAGGCCAGGCTTCATCTCCGGAAAAGAGTGCAGTCGACGTTTCGGGCCGAGACCCTTCGGCAGGACTGGAGAGGAAAAGCTCTCCCCCATAGATGCTGCCTGGTCTGCTGAGTTCCTCCAGCTTTTTTTGTGTGCATTATTGGCCTCACCTTCGTCACAGTCCATCCCTAATTGTGCCACAATGAGGGGTCGCTAAGGATCGCGTTGCTTTTCGAGGCCTCTGTCGGTCAGGGTCGACTGTGGATGTTGCATCCCAGCTGAGTAGATGCACAAGACAGGGAGGTAGGACATGGAGAACAAGCAGTTACCAGTGTAGCAAGCTGCCCTTCATCCATGCATCTGATAAACCCAAAGGAATGGCAGAGACCGATACAGTTTGGCACCAGCTCTGTCGCTGGAGTTGCCAGTCACCGTTGAGCTTAACATAGGTCTTAGTCTCTCCTGCTCCAGATCTTTCCCACTGGGCTTACTCCCGAAACATTCCCCGTGAGTGGGTATAGCCGCTGGGCAGCGGAGGATCGAGATGGGAGTTTTCCCGCTCCTAGCTGAGCCCCGCCCAGTTTAATAATGTTTTCTGTTTTTTTTAAAAGATGAAGTCTGCGGAATTGTTGATGAGCAGACTCTGTTTAATTCCTCTTGTTTTAAACACGGTCCCTTAGCGGTTAAACTTTCCCAGCAGTAATAGACCTGTCTCTCAGCAATCAAAAGTAATTACTCAACTAACCTAACAACCGTGGGAGTGCCTGCAGCACACAGACGGCAGCAGTTTCAGAAGCCAATTTCTCAAGACTGTGAGGGTGGAGGAATAAATTATCCGGCCTTCCCACAGCTTTATCACTCGTGGCCACTTTATTAGGTACCCCCCTTCAAGGTCTGACGTTGTATATTCAGAGTTTCTCTTCCTCCCCCTGACCCCCCAAATGTTGTGACACATGAATATTTGAGTTACTATCGCCTTCCTGTCAGCTTGAAACAATCTGGCCATTCTCTGACCTCTGATTAACATGGCATTCTCACCCACAGAATTGCCACTCACTGGGTGCTCTTCATTTTCCACGCCATTGTCTGTAAACTCCAGAGCAGGGGTTGCCAACCTTTTTTTTTAAATGCCATGGACCCCCTATGGGGTCTGTGGCCCTCATTTTTGAAGCAGTTGTGTGTGTGGAAAATCCTAGCAGTTTCTGAGATCCTCAAACCACCCCGTCTGACACCAACAACCATTCCACGGTCAAAGTCAGTTCCCTCATTCTGATGCCTGGTCTGAACATCAACCGAACCTCTTGGCCGTGTCTGCATGCTCTTGTCCATTGAGTCGCTGCCACATGATTGGCTGATTAGAGATTTGCATTAACGAGCAGGTATAACTGGTAGTTGCGACTGGGTGTATATTTTATGACTAAATAGGTTAATGATAAAGGAATGTAGCATGGAGGTCATGCAGGTCATTATTCAGTGCTGGAGCATGGCTGAGGGGCTGAGTGGCCTGCCCCTGCTACATACACTTGTGCATTCGTGTGTATATATGTTATGCTCTGTTGTGATGGAAATAAGGCAGATTCTTTGGGTCTCAAGGGCGAGGGCTCTGGAGACACAGTTTTAATAATAAGGAGTTTATTTACAAGGGGAGAAGAGCTTGGGAACTACACAAGCGGCTACAATATTCGCACAAACGCACTTAGAATGGACGAGCGTGGGAAAAGTCGGGTTGGCAGTACAATACACGGGAAAACGGTGTGGGGGCAGAGTACAGGTACACATACGAGCAAGGGAAAAGTAACTACGATACCCGCCACCCCTGACTACGGGCAGGCACGGCTCTCTGCTACAGGGACAACAATAAACGCCCCCACGACCCTATTCAATGCACAGCTCACCACATGTCTCCAGCGCTGTTCTGCAGTCTTCAGGCTGGAGTGAAGCACAGTGGTCCCTCGAGGATGGCAAAAAGAGGGCGAGCCAAGCACGTGTAGCACCCTTTATAGGTCAGGGGGCTGGAGGGTCCAGCCCAGGTGATTCATCAGGGGGCCAATGGCTTGGTGCTAGACGGGTTAATCCAATTAAGGCGGCCAATGGTTAAGTGTGCATTGAGTAGTTGGGAGGGGCGAAATGTTGACTGGCAGGTGGTGTGACCTCCGACCAGGTGAGGGCAGTGCTGTCATGGGACAGGCAGGTGGCGTGACCTCCGACCAGGCGAGGGCAGTGCTGTCACGGGACAGGCACGGCTCTCTGATTACAGGCTCCCAATACTCAGCAGGCCAGACAGCATCTGTGTAGAAAGAAACAGTTTAAGAATTCAGGCTGACGACATTCCGTCAGAGCTGTTTCCAGAACCAATTCAGGCGTTGTAGTGCACGGGAGCGTACCGGTCAGCGCGACGCCTTACAGTGCGGGCGACCCGGGTTCAGTTCCCACCGCTGCCTGTGAGGTGTTTGTACACTGTCCCCTGTGGGTTTCCTCCGGGTGCTCCGGTTTCCTCCCACAGTCCAAAGATGTACCGGTCAGTAGGCTAATTGATCATTGTAAATTGTTCAGTGATGAGGCTAGCATTAAATTGGGATTCACAGAGTACACTGCAGATGCTGTGGTTACAAACAAGCTGGAGGAACTCAGCAGGTCGGGCAGCATCCATGGAAGTCCTGACGAAGGGTCTCGGCCTGAAACGTTGACTGCTCGTTTCCACGGATGCTGCCCAACCTGCTGAGTTCCTCCAGCATGTTGTACGTGTTGATTAAATTGGGATTGTTGGGGGCGTGGGGGTGGGGACGTAGCTCGAAGGGCCGATTCCACATTGCATTTCAATAAATCCTGAGGAAGCAGTTTGCTTCAAAGCACATTAGATCCAATCTACAAAAGTAAAGTTAAATCAGCTCCCTCCAAAAAGACTGGTTCAGCTGCAGCTAGATACTGCATCCGATTCTGCTAACGGCGTTGCAGAAGGATATGAAGGTCCCAGTGGGGATAAAGGAAAGACTTTGTTAAATGGTCCCAGGGTTGGCTTTCATTACCTGCTGATGAAAATTTGCTTTATATGTCACACGCAGTAAAATGCTTCATTTGCAATAACTACCAGATGTGCTGCAGGCAGCCTGCAGGGGTCCATAAGACAAAGGAGCAGAAGTTGGCCATTCGGCCCATCAAGTCTGCTCCGCCATTTTATCATGAGCTGATCCAACCTCCCCTTTAGTCCCACTCCCCCGCCTTCTCACCATAACCTTTGATGTCCTGACTACTCAGATACCTATCAATCTCTACCTTAAATACACCCAATGACTTGGCCCCCACTGCCGCCCGTGGCAACAAATTCCACAGATTCACCACCCTCTGGCTGTTCTGAATGGGAGCCCTTCAATCCTTAAGTCGTGCCCTCTCATACTAGACTCCCCCACCATGGGGAAAATCTTTGCCACATCCACTCTGTCCATGCCTTTCAACATTCAAAATGTTTCTATGAGGTCCCCCCCTCATTCTTCTAAACTCCAAGGGGTCACCACACTTCCAGTGATCATATAGCACGCCCACAACTTACTAACCATAACCCGTATGTCTTTGGACTGTGGGAGGGAACCGGGGCACCCACATGGTCACGGGTAGAATGTAAAAACTCCTTGCAGGCATTGTTAGGAGTTGAACCCCAATCGGTGGTGTGGTGAAGCCTTGTACTAGCTACCATGCAGCCCTCTTAGAGGAGCTGAGGACTTTGAGGTGAAGGGAAGATTTATTACGAAGAGTCTTCTGTTGAAATGCGGAGGATGCTAGCTCTCAGTGATTGGCCAGTGTTGACTGCAAGAGAAATAATCCTGATTCAAAAGGGTCACGTGAACAGATTGAATTATGATTAGAAGGGAGTTGGATAGCTGTTTGGGGTGGGGTGGGGGGGGAAGGTTTACAGGGCCATTGGTAACAAACTGTGAAAGATACTTGCTGGATCATGCTCGGAGCTAGTAGTCACTTGCTGGGCTGAATTGCCACCACCTATACTTGTCAATTCTCTCTGTGAATAAAGAGAGACACTGAAGCTAGATATAGAAGCCTTATTCTAGAAAAACAAGTATACAGGCACCATGGAAGACTCTTGGAAGATGAGACCTACCTGACCCAATATTACGTGACATTTTTATATGCTGAGATCAGCCCTTACAGCAGAACGTTTCTATAATTACAACGTGCCTACAATGCTTCCTTTGAATTGCATATCATTTTCGCACACCTCCTTCACACCCACATTCCAGGCACCCAAGGGTGAGTGTTTAATCAGTGTTGTGTCTCCAGCTGCTTTCGCGCAGATGCAGACGGCAAGTGACTGGGTGCTTCCTGGTTTGCAATCCACCCCGATCTGCAGTCCCAGTTCAGAGCTGTGTCTTAAAAATAGATCTGCATTCAGATCTGAAGATTGGTTGCTGTTGAAATTAGCATTTGCTATACAGGCGCTCCCCCCCCCCCCCCCCCCCGTCTTTCGAACGTCCGCTTGACGACAGCTCGCTGTTACGAAAGACCTACATTAGTACCTGTTTTCGCTAACCAAAGAGGATTTTCGCTTTTATGAGAAAAAGACGCCCACTTTATACATGTGTTTACCCCGAGAAAGACCACAATGACCGTGAAACCTTGTGCGGGCAGTTGTTTGCGTATGCGTATACTTGCGTATGCCTGTGCGTACGTAGGCGTGTACGTGCCGATTTTTTTTCCTCCAAATCGATTTTGGCTCGCTGTCTTCCCGATTCTGATAAGTGAAACTACACCGTACATACAATATTTCTACTTTATATAGGGTGTATATTTATCATATCATTCCTGCTTTTACTATATGTTATTTGGTTTGATTTGGTGGGTTATTTTTTTTTGGGTCTGGGAACGCTCAAAAATTTTCCCATATAAATTAATGGCAATTGCTTCTTCGCTTTATGACATTTTGGTTTACAAACGGTTTCATAGGAACGCTGTACCTTCGGATTGTGGGGGGAAGCCTGTATACCCTAACTCCAGAATTCGCCCAGATAAGAGGGGAGTTACAGGGACATCGGTAACACATTGTGCAAGATACTGGCTGGGTCGTTCTCGGGGCTAGCAGTCGTTTGTTGGGCTGAATTGCCACCACCTTGCCAATTCTGAGATTCTCTCTATTCCAGATGGATTCGAGCGAGGTGACTAATACACTGGAACAGGCCGGGCACTCTCACCGGGGGAGCGTGTCGTCCTCCGCAGCAAGGCGTAAGTAGCACGGTTCTACAAGAGTTCTGCTTGACAACAAACAGCGCGTGCCAAAACGGAGCGAGGGGCCTTTACCTCATACCTCAGGCGTGCGCAATCTGCGATGCGCGGTGATGAGCCCGTGCCACCAAGCAACCGATCAACCTGAGCATCAGTGGAATATGGGAGAAAACCTGCCCGTGCAAACTCCTTGCAGACAGTGGCTGCAACTGAATCGGGGGGGGGGGGGGGGGGGTCACTGGCGTTGTAAAACGTTGTGCTAACCGCTATGCTACTTTTCCACGCCCTCCGTCGCTGAAGGTAGCCTGTATCTTTCCAGCTGACATTGGTTCACTCACTCTCCACTCCCTGTTGTCCAGCATCACATGATAGAATATAAGATTCTCCAAATTACATTTATTATTAAAGTACTCAAGATGTATACTGAGTACCGTGAAAACATCTTGGATACAGTGCCTAAGACTTTCGCACAGTACTGTATGTTATATCTTTCCCATTACCAAATACTACTGGGCTATTACAACTTAAATGCACTTATTTCTGTTTCCCATCCACCTTCCTGTTTCAACCAATACACAGAAGTCTTAGGCATCCTAGGTTTCCTTGGCTGCATAAGACTAGGGAAGACACACTCTGGTCCTGCCAAACCCCTGAGTTTGAGACGGCTCTCCCACCCCTAACCCTGGTTTGTGTGGGAGCTGGGTGATTTGCCACCCTGTCACAACTCAGCGCCGAGAAACAACAGACAGTACGCTGCGTACGGTTAAAGGAATTGTATTTGTGAATCTTAATTTAACTAAAAAGGTTAGTAAAGATAAGAAAGAAAAAAAGATCAAAAAGGGCCCATTGTAATTAAAGGGTCAAATGTGCACAAGTTGGAGGTCAACTCTTCCAGAAGTAATATTTCACCGATCCTCAGTCGACTGCGGCGCTCTGCTCCGTCGGATCACGGTCCCCCCGCCGGGTCGAATCCTGCGACCGGTTATCTCCAGCATCTTCCCACTACACCTCCCGCTGAACAAAGGACCCAGCTCCTTCTGGTGCCAGTGGATGGGAGTAGTCAGTTTAAGTGGATTTGGCATGGACTAGATGGGCTGAAGGGCCCGTTTCTGTATTGTACTTTACAAAGCACCCGTTATCTCTAACCGTGACCCAAACACTGCCTCTTCAGAAAGACCATTACGTTAGCAGTGAAACCGTTCCCAGGGTGTTACACATCGCGTGCATATGTGCGTTTAACTGTTTAAAAGTGGATTGGATAAATAATTGGAGAGAAATACTGTGGGGTTTTGGAGAAAAGAGAGAAAAAATATTGTGGTGTTTTGGACGTAAGCATGAAGAAAGCAGTCCAGTCCGTCCCTCAAGCTTGCTCTGATGTTCAATAAGACCAAGGTTGATCCAGTGTTCTGTGTAGCTAGATGAAGTTACCAATTTCCACAAGTTCAGTGGATAACATTATTAACACACTTACTATTTTACTTGCAAGGGGAAGTATATTTCCAGCCAAGTTTCATCTGGGAAAATAGCTTTGTTACAAATGTTTCAACCAAGGCATTTTTATACTTTTTTACAAGAGAAGAGTGATTAGGTTGTACCATTCCATAATGTTACATTCCTCTGTTATCTTTATCCTTATCTCATTTTCACATTTTTTTCTTCAGAAGCTTTATCATGATTATCTCTGTTGTCAAAACATCCCTTCTGGCCACAAAACAAGTCCTGTCATCTATATATTTTTTTTTAAAAACACAGTTTCCTCCCATAAAACACACAAACTTGTTTAAGTTTTCCCATTCAAACCAGCAAAGCACCTTGGGATTTCATAGACTCCATTTTGTCACAGTACTCTTTACGGAAGTTACAAATTCATGAAGACTTCAGAGTTACAGAGGTACTACCAGAGCAACAACGTCAGTTTCCTTTGACTCCTTGGAATCGACATTTCTGTCGATCCCTGCGGCTTTCAATATCGAAATGGGCAGCTGGTCTCTTTATTTGGTACAGCAGTCGAACCTGGTCTGGTTTCCTGCAGCTGTGGCCCATCCGCTTTGCGCTGTGCGTTCCGGGTTGCTCTTCTGCACACCACTGTTGTAATGCAACGTTGTCGCCCTCCTGTCAGCTGGAACCAGTCTGACCATTCTCCTCTGACCTCTCTCATTAACGAGTTGTTTTTTGGTCACAGAACTGCTGCTCTCCAGTTGATTTTTTTTTTTGCTGTTTCACCATTCTCTGTAAACTCTAGAGACTATTTAGTGTGAAAATCCCAGTCATGGACAGAGTGGATGTGGCAAAGTTGTTTCCCCATGGTGGGGGAGCCCAGTACGAGAGGGCATGACTTGAGAATTGAAGGGCGCCCATTCAGAACAGATGCGAAGAAAATTTTTTTTTAGCCAGAGGGTGGTGAATCTGTGGAATTTGTTGCCACGGGCAGCAGTGGAGGCCAGGTCATTGGGTGTATTTAAGGCAGAGATTGATAGGTATCTGAGTAGTCAGGGCATCAGAGGTTATGGTGAGAAGGCGGGGGAGTGGGACTACACGGGAGAATGGATCAGCTCATGATAAAATGGCGGAGCAGACTCGATGGGCCGAATGGCCGACTTCTCCTTTGTCTTATGGTTTTATGGAGATCAGCAGTTCCTGAGATACTCAAACCACCCCCTCTGGCAAAAATAATTGTTCCACAGTCAATGTCACTTAGATTCTGGTTCCCCATTCTGATGTTTGGTCTGAACAACAACTGAACCTCTTGGCCATGTCTGCATGCTTTTGTGCATTGAGTTGCTGCCACGTGATTGGCTGAGTAGATACTTGCATTAATGAGCAGGTGTCCCTAATGACCTGATTATATTTGGGGGAGATAATCCCTTATGTTGATTTCTCTCCCAAAACAAAATGCTCCTCATCGCTCTTAAATTGGCAACTTGTCATTCTGCAATATTTCCTCATTCTAAATGTTCTGAGTGTTGTTTAACAAATCACCTGTCATGTTTCAGTATGTCAAACCTATGTATTCTTTCAGGTGCAAATCCAATCTAGTGAACCTCCTCTCTGCTACTTCCACTGTTTTTTTTAAATTTCTTCTAATATTTGTATATTTGTAAGAGCACCAAATTTCTTGCTGTTCACCTGGTGGAGAATCTCACCCGGTCCCTCAACACCAGCTCCATAGCAAAGAAAGCCCAGCAGTGTCTCTACTTCCTGCGAAGGCTGAGGAAAGTCCATCTCCCACCCCCCATCCTCATCACATTCTACAGGGGTTGTATTGAGAGCATCCTGAGCAGCTGCATCACTGCCTGGTTCGGAAATTGCACCGTCTCGGATCGCAAGACCCTGCAGCGGATAGTGAGGTCAGCTGAGAAGATCATCGGGGTCTCTCTTCCCGCCATCACGGACATTTACACTACACGCTGCATCCGCAAAGCAAACAGCATTATGAAGGACCCCACACACCCCTCATACAATCTCTTCTCCCTCCTGCCATCTGGGAAAAGGCTCAGAAGCATTTGGGCTCTCATGACCAGACTATGTAACAGTTTCTTCTCCCAAGCCATCAGACTCCTCAATACCCAGAGCCTGGACTGACACCTTACTGCCCTATTGTCCTGTTTATTATTTATTGTAATGCCTGCATTGTTTTGTGCACTTTATGCAGTCCTGGGTAGGTCTGTAGTCTAGTGTAGTTTTTTCCTGTGTTGTTTTGTTTTACGTAGTTCCGTCTAGTTTTTGTACTGTGTCATGTAACACCACGGTCCTGAAAAATGTCTCATTTTTACTATGTACTGTACCAGCAGTTATGGTCGAAATGACAAGAAAAAGTGACTTGACTTGATATCTGTGCACTTGTAATGCAACTATAATTCCTTTGGAATCAAAGTATCTGTCCGCTTTCCTTAAAATTAAAGACCAAAACTGTTCTTCATGTACTTTTGATAGTAACAATTCAAAACCCTTTTAGATCAAGACTGTTGCTGCAAGAGAAGTATTTTCCTTGTAACGTCGCTGGCCCTTTGATGACGGGTCTCGACCAGAATTGTCGACTCTTTATTCTTTTTTTCCCCCTGTATGGATGCTGCCTGGCCTGCTGAGTTCCTCCAGCGTTGTGTGTGTGTGTTGCCTTGCTTTTTGTCAGTCACCCCCTCAGTGTTTCACTGGCGCACTCTTCGCAATTTTGAATGCTCAGATTTCTCAAAGTGGCCCTTTAATGTTGAAACAGATCTCTCTTGATTTCTTTTTTTTGCAGGGCCACTTGATGGTGTAGCTTATGACTTTTCTGCACCTGTATGCTAATGTGTTTCATCGATTACATTTTGTAGTCTTGCTCTGTGAAGTTTATTCCCATCTCTTCCCCCCCCCCAAAGAATTTAGACCTTTAACTTTCCCTCATTATGCTTCATCTGACAACTTCTTCCATCTTGTGTCACCTTCGGAAAGCGCTGCGCCCTCCGCAGCGCGCCGGTCCAGATTGACTGGAAAGCTGATTTCGCTCGCTCTCCCGCGACGTTCACTCCTCTCTCCGTGGCACCGGGTCGTGAGACTGCTCCGGCAGCTGTCGTCTCTGCGAGTTCCGCCCCGCTCTTATGAGGAATTAACGTCAAGGCTTGGGCCTGCTCCGGGGAGCTGATCTAAGGTCTCAATCTGGTTCGGAATTCTTTCATTTGCTCCGATTATTTGTATGGGGTGTGTGTGTGTTTTCCCTCTTTCTCAATAGTTAGTCTTTTTTTAATCGGGTTCTTTAGGTTTCTTGCTTTGTGGCTGCCTGTAAGCAGACAAATCTCAAGGTTGTGTAATTTCTTTGATAATAAATATATTTTGCATCTTTGAATCAACAACAGAACTGTACCATACTCTATCCCTTCATCCTAATCGTTAGTTTGCATTATAAATGATTGAGACCCCAGCACTAATCGTTGTGGCACCTCATGAGTTAATTATTGCTGATATGAGCCTGACCCATTGATCTGGACTCTGCTTCTGTGCGCTTGACTTTCCCTATCCCTGATAACAGAGACAGTTTGTTCGTTTCTTCGGTGCCATCTCATATTACATGGGTGATCATGGTCTTTCAGTAACCATGATTCTTCTTGGAAAATATTTCTACAGAAGTGGTTTGCCATTTCCACCTTCTGGGCAATGTCTTTGCAAGATGGGTAACCTTAGCCTTATCAACACTCTTCAGAGATTGCCTGGTGTCCAGCTTTCTATGTTTTATACTGTTGGAAACCCCAGGATGTCTAACGTGACCAATTGGGCAAGATCGGCTTGTAGTTCGAGCAGGATTGGCCTTTGCTGTTGCAACTTAGAAGAACGAGAAGTGATCTTGTTGAGACATCCAAGACTCTTGAGGGAGAATCAGGATAGTTGACGTCTCCTCAGGCTGGAGCTCAACAATGACGAAGGGGGATATGGTTTTGGGACTAAGGTTCAGCCAAGTTGGGGCTGAGATGCGGGAGAAATTTCTTCATTCTGAATGCTGTCAATCTTTGGAACGTTCTGGCCCAGGGAGCTGTCGATATTCAAGGCCAATATTGACAGCCTGTTAGACACCAAAGCAGGGTTTTCCAACCTTTACGCACCATTCTCTGTAAACTCTAGACACCATTGTGTGTCAAAATTCCACGAGATCAGTATTTTCTGAGATACTGAATCCACCCCATCTGGCACCAACAATCAAATTTAAGGAGTAATGATTATCTTGTTCTCTTACTGGAAATGACATTAAACAATCTTGAATCACATTTCTTCTCCATTCTGATGTTTGGTCTGATCAACATCTGTACCTCTTAACCGTGCCTGCATGCCTTTATGCTGTGAGTTGCTGCCGCATGATTGGCTGTTTTGATATTTGCATTAGCGAGCAAATAAAGTGGCCAGTGTGTGTAGCTTTCTGTTTTGTCTCCCCGCTTTAATTGTCATTAATGTTTTCTTTCAATTCTCTGCGCATCTCCAGGAGCTGGATTTTATCATAGATTACAGCCAGTGTATGCACTCTCTCTGCAACTAGTTCCCCTAAGATCCTAGGATTCTGGCCAAGAGGCTTGTCCCAGTAGTTTGCCTAGTACTTTTAATTTTTCAAATTTTTATTATAGATTTAATCCTAGACTAATCACGGGACAATTTACGATGACCGATTAACCTACTGATTGGTACATCTTTGGACTGCGGGAGGAAACCAGAGCACCCAGAGGAAACCCACGCGGTCACGGGGAGAACGTGCAAACTCCTCACAGGCAGTAGCGGGAATTGAACAGCGTCGTGGTAACCACCACACTACAGCGCCGCCCAATTTTTCTTGATCAAGATCATAAGTTCCTCCCTCCTTTTAGCCTCGGGGCCCCTCGACTAATGGTAGGGGTCCATTCCGTAAAAAAGTTTGGGAGCCCGTGTTTTCTAATGGGATGTTTTTCGTGCCTTCTCCCATGAGGACCAATTCAAAGTAATTATTGTTTCTCATTAATTTCCAGTCTCATTTTTTTTTTAAGGGACTAATATTCAGCTACTTTCTTTATTTCAGTATCCCAGCTGTCTGTTTTCATGATTGCTAGTTTATTCTTCTATACTCTGTCTTGTCTGTCCTGTAAACGTTTTAGTCAGCCTTTGGCTTCTAAAGATATTCCAATCGTTTGTCCTACTAATCTTTATTTTGTCGTACTAATCCTAAAATTGCAGGCCTTCTTGGTCCTCCGAAGAATTTAAGTGGGTTAGATGTGCCGACTGGCCCCGTGTCTCCATACTTCTATTAATAGCTCATCGGTGTGTGATAAATGGTTACTTTGGGCCAAGAAATGTTGATTTTTTTAAAAACCTGGTAAGAGCAAAAAAGCAATCTGTTCATCATCCAGTAAAACACTGGCATTAGCGTTGTCACACATGAGAGAGCCAGCTGGGAATAAAACAAACGGCAATTGAGGTGGAATATAGGTGTTAGTCACCTAGAGTCAACATTACGATCCCTTTTCCTTAAGGTTTATTAACAGCAAGTTAAAAACGCCCTTAAAAGAGTGTGCCAACTGTGCGAAAATTAAAAGCAAATGTGCTTTCGTGCAGGTGTGTGCATTCTTAACGCTGTCCAGATTTCCCCATTGTATTCAGATCGGTGTTCTTGCCCCTGAGTGAGGTGACTGTACGTTAAATTTCTTTTTGCAGACTCGGAGGTCCTGATTTACCTGGTGAACAACTCAGTCATTCAGCTGTCCGTCGAGGCCCTGTCGTCACTCACAGCGGGGGAGCTGGCCAGGACGGTCCGGGAGGTGCTGCAGTTACCTGATCAGGCTTACGAGGTTTTTTCCTTCTGGCTCACCTCGCCCTTTCTCGGTGAGTCCCGCCAATTTCTGTGCAAAAAGCCCCGCTGACCCGAGGCGGCTTGCTCATGGTTGATTTCCTCTCTATCGGGTTGTGGGCGTTTGGGGCAAGTCCAGACCCTGTTTGCCCACGAATGGCAGTGCCTGTGATAGTCGACGGTATGTGTTCTCCTTCAATGCTAAAGTGAGGAATTCCAGGATTTAAACATCGTGTTGGTGAAGGATTGCCTGTAGAATTCCAAGTCCAAATGGTGGAACCCACAAGTGAAAGTCTTCCCTTGCGTCTGTCGCCCTTGCCCTCCTAGGTCGGAGCAGAATTAGACCATTCCATCATGGCTTCTGGTCTTATACACAGGTATATAGTCAAACAACAATTGACTTAATACATAAGACATGGGAGGAGAATTAAACCATTTGACGCATCGAGTCTGCTCCTACATTTCATCATGGCTGATCCTTTTTTTACCCTCCTCAGCCCCGCTTCCCGGCCTTCTTCCTGTAAACTTTGATTCCGTGTCCAATCAAGAACCGATCAAGCTCTGCCTTAAATACACCCAACGACCCGGCATCCATGGCTGCCTGTGGTACTATATTCCACAAATTTCTCAACATCTGTTTTAAATGGTCGCACCTCTATCCTGAGGCTGTGCCCTCTTGTCCTAGACTCCCTCACTGTTGAGAACATCTTTTCCACGTCTACTCCTGTCTAGGCCTGTCAACATTCAAAAGGCTTCAGTGAGATCCCCATTTATCCTTCTAAATTCCAGTGAGTACGGATCCAGAGCTATCAAATGTTCCTCATATGATAACCCTTTCATTCCCAGAATCATCCTTGTGAACCTCCTCTGAATCCCTTCCAATGCCAGCACATTGTTTCTTAGATAAGAGAGCCCAGAACTGTTCACAATACTCAAGGTGAAGCGTCACTAATGCCTTATAAAGCCTCAGCATCACGTTCCTGCACCTGTATTCTAGACCTCTTGAAATGAATACTAACGTGGTATTTGCCTTCCTCACCATCAACTCAACCTGCGAGTTAACCTTCGGGGTGTTCTGCACAAGGACTCCCAAGTCCCATTGCATCTTCGCCCTGGTGTCTCCCCATTTAGAAAACAGTCCGCACATTTATTTCTACTACAAAAGTGCATGACCGTGCATTTTCCAACATTGTATTTCATCTGCCCATTCTCCTAATCTGTCTTTCTGCAGCCTACCTGTTTCCTCAACACTACCTGCCCCTCCACCGATCTTCATATTATCTGCAAACTTCCCAACAAAGCCA
Source organism: Hemitrygon akajei (assembly GCF_048418815.1). Classification (NCBI taxonomy): domain Eukaryota; kingdom Metazoa; phylum Chordata; class Chondrichthyes; order Myliobatiformes; family Dasyatidae; genus Hemitrygon; species Hemitrygon akajei. The sequence continues at coordinate 2,126,011 of NC_133151.1, read as the reverse complement.
TCTATTTCATCATCTAAATCATTTATATACAGCATTAAAAGAAGTGGTTCCAACACTGACCCCTGCAGAACACCACAAGTCACTGGCAGCCAACCATACAAGGATCCTTTTATTCCCACTCACTGCCTCCTACCAATCAGCCAATGCTCTAACTATGCCAGTAACTTTACTGTAATACCATGGGCTCTTAACTTGATAAATAGCCTCATGTGTGGCACCTTGTTAAAGGCCTTCTGAAAGTCCAAATATACAACATCCACTGTATCCCATTAATCTATCCTACTTGTAATCTCCTCAAAGAATTCCAGCAGGTTTGTCAGGCGGATTTTCCCTTGGGGAAACCATGCTGACATTGTTCTATCTTGTCCTGTGTCAACAAGTACTCCATCACCCTATCCTTAACAATTGACTCCAACATCTTCCCAACCACTGAGGTCAGGCTAACTGGTCTTTCTGCCGTCTTCCCCCTTTCTTAAAAGAGTGGAGTAACATTTGCAATTTTCTAGCCCTCTGGCACCATGCTAAAGTCTAATGATTTTTGAAAGATCATTGCTAACGCCTCTACAATCTCTACCACTATAACGTATATGTGTAGACCTCTGTTAGTCTCGATAGACCACGGATTTGCACCTTGGAAAGTTTCCAGGGCGCAAGCCTGGGCAAGTTTTTTTTTAATGTAAGACTGGCAGTTGCCCAAGCTGCAAGTCTCCCCTCTCCACGCCACCAGTGTTGGGCATTAGGACCCATACAGCTTGGCACCGGTGTCGTCGCAGAGCAATGTGTGGTTAAGTGCCTTACTCAAGGACACACACGCAGCCTTAGCTGAGGCTCGAACTAGCGACCTTCAGATCACTAGACGAACGCCTTAACCACTTAGCCACACGCCAACACATATAACTATATAATGTATGTAGAAATGCGACATTTCTCCACACAGCGTGTAAAGCACATTAGTGCACAACGCACAATAACTTATGAAAGTGAGGATACAATCTACAGATGAATCACATACTCGACAAACTAAATGCATTAATATTCACTATTGTAAGGTACAGAACAGATTAACCAGTGACACTGAATACAATGCAGCAGGGAGTTCAAAAGCCTAACGCCCTGGGGGAAGAAACTGTTTCCCATCCTGACCGTTCTTGTTTTTAATGCATTGGCGTTTCCTGCCTGATGGTAGAAAGTCAAAGTGGGTGCTGGATGGACGGGTGGGATCCTTGATAATGTCCCTGTTCACCTTATTTTCCTGCATCCGCAGCCCATACCCTTTTAGGTGTCAGACATAAGAATTGGGTCATTCTATCGTGGCCCGTGTATCATCCTTCCCAACCCTATTTTCCTGCCTTCTCCCTGTAACCTTTGACACGCCTACTAATCAAGAACCCGTCACCCTCCACTTTAAATGTGCTCACTTGGCCTCCACAGCCCTCTGGCAATGGATTCCACAGATCCATCACCCACTGGTCAAAGGAATTCCTCCTCATCTCTATTTTAAATGGACGTCCTCCTATTCTGAGTCCGTGCCCTCTGGTCCTGACTCCCCCCACAAATACAACCATCCTCTCTACGTCCTGCCTAATAACTGCTGGCGTGCTTTCATCAAGATCGTATCAGTGTGTCGGTCCCCGATCTTTCTCGTACGTTGCAGCTTGAAGAAATGGGGAAGTGCTAAATGGGTGAGGGATGGGCTTTTCTTTTCAAGGTTAAAGCTGGGCACTCATTGACTGAATGGTGTAAAGGGCACTGTGCCTCACCTGGAGGGTATCTTCATAGACTTCACAGACATTTCCTTGGGAGTAATAATCACTGCACAATGAAACGTGATAAACAGAACCATTATTCCACCCAGAGAAGGAGCTGAACAATATCGAGAAGGCATAATGGACGCGCAAGTGTGTCACACGCTGATTTATTTTCCCCAGTTGTGAAGAAATCTCATGTAAGATAATGCACCCACAGGGATTTGGCTTCCAAGATGACTTCACCCACAGGCGCCTAAATTCCACTGGTTTCGTGGTGCACAATGACCGCATTGTGAAGGTTTCTTTGGATACCATTGTGAGACAGGTGCCAGAGAGACGTAGCTGTAACAGTAGAGTCAGTTCTCCCCTCCCACCGTCACTGCAGGGATTACATTCTCGCTATTGATAGGGCTGAATAGTTTCAGTAAAGCACAGCTCTGATTAACTGAAGTGGAAATTCTGACTGCTGGAGGAACATCCACGCAATCAATGACCCAGAGCGATTGAGATGTGTGTTTTTCCAAACTGGCTTTCATGCAGCCACACTCCAATGAAGGAGAGCTTTCGAAGTCTTGATAGCAGAGATGCAAAATTAAATTCAGTCCGGTATTGAAGTTGTCAGCAAATGGAGGTGCTACTCCATGAGGAGAGGAGGGCACTCACTCACTCGCCACCTGGGCATTTTCCACAAGGCCATTTCAGATGGGCGTCTACCAGCCCTCGGCACAACTGCTGTCCCTGATTATTGCAGAGGGTGCAGAGGAGACTTACAAGGACGTTGCCTGGATTGGAGAGCGTGCCCTATGAGAATAGGTTGAGTGTACTTGGCCTTTTCTCCTTGGAGCGACGGAGGATGAGAGGTGACCTGATTGAGGTGTATAAGATGATGAGGGGCATTAATCGTGTGGATAGCCAGAGGCTTTTCCCCAGGGCTGAAGTGACTAACATGAGGGGCAGCACAGTTTTAAGGTGCTTGGAAATAGGTACCGAGAGGATGTCAGGGGTAAGTTTTTCACACGGTGGGTGTGCGGAATCCACTGCTGGTGACTGTGGTGGAGGTGGATACAATAGGGTCTTTTAAGAGCCTCTTAGACAGGCATATGGAGCTTAGAAAAATAGAGGGCTATGCACTAGGGAAATTCTTGGCAGTTGCTAGAGTAGGTTACATGGCTGGCACGACATTATGGGCCAAAGGGCCTGTAATGGGCTGTAGATTTCTATGTCCTTCTCACTTTTGAGGGAAGCAGAGACCCAATTGGAGCAAAGCCTTGGTATAGGAAATTGTTTATTGCTTGGTTTCAATATCAAAGATTAATTTTATTTGTCGCAAGTACATTGAAACATAGTTAAATGCCTTGTTCATGTCAACGATCAACCCAGTCCAAGGGGCTAGGACGGTAGTTTGGGCAGTTAGCGTAATGCTGTTGCAGCGCCAGTGACCTGGGTTCAAGTTTGTTCATACAGAAACTAGTGAGATTCTTCAACTGTCGATTCTCCCCAGCAGCTCTCTCTTGCCCTGGAGGGAATCAGTGATTAAAGAATCTGTATGAACCAACTTGTAATCTTCGTGCTCTGATCTGTGTTTTCTCGTATTGTGGATTTTTGGCTTTTGGATTACTCCCTTGGATTTGCCTTGCCCTGGATCACTTCTGTGAATACCCTGCAAATAGGGCCGCCTGTGTCTGCCTTGTCCTTTCCCCGTCACAAGCAACACACAACGCTGAGGGTGGACCTGTTTTTGTGTTGCTTCCCCAGCACCCCTAGACTAGAGCCAACAAAGGACATAACATAAATTGGGGGCTCGTCCGGGATCTGTTAGGGAGTTTACACATTCTCTCCGTGACCACGTGGGCTTCCTCTGGGTGCTCCGGTTTCCTCCCACATTCCAAAGGCGTGTGGGTTAATTGGTCACATGGGTGTAATTGGGTGTTTTTTTTGGGGGGGGTCCAAAGGGCCGGTCAACATGCTGTATCTGGAAGTTTTTTTAAAAAATTGCTTGGGGCAACTGCATTTGTCGCCAACATAGCGTGCCCACAACTTACTAACCCGTGTGCTTTTGGGATGCGGGAAGAAACTAGAGCACCTGGAGGAAATAGCTGTGGTCACAGGGAGAACGTGCAAACTCCTTACAGTAGCGGGAATTGAGCCCCAATCTTACAGCTGGCACCGTGATGTATTATGCTACCCTACCATACCATTCCATTATCCTGCCATTGCTCTTCCTTCATTCCCTGGTTCACCGTCCAAGCGCGGTTACTACAGGACCCATTGAGTTAAACGCAGAGTCTCCAGGGCTGATCTTGGGACACTGTGGAGTTTGTATTTCCTGGTGACCCTCCTGCTCCAGGAGTGCAATAGTCCGCCGATGCCCTCAGTTCTGATCACTGCTAGCCCGTGCAAGGGCAGGGTGATGTCTTGCAGTACCCTGGGCAACACTTCAGCCTCTCGACACACACGCTTGGCTAAGTCAGCTGACAAGGGCCACAGCCAGTGACTCATACGCAAGTGAATTTGCGGCTTCAGAGACGAGCGAGACTTCAACAGTGGAAGTAACTGAATCGCTGCCAGGAGACGGTGTTTGAGAAGTGCCGTCAGAGATTACACTGTGCGTGAGGGTGCATTTTCTTTTTTTAATTACTGCGTTTTAGAAGCGATAATCTGCTTCAAGTGACTGGGTGTGTGAAGTGATGTTAGACGTGGGCAAATGTCTTTTGTAAACCGAAGGCAGGCTGTGTCTGTCTGTGCTTCACCTGCTCTGTTTTGCTTGTCCCCAGAACTGCAGCTGAAACCTAAGCACTGCCCGTACAAGCTCAGCCGTCAGTGGCAGGACCTCCTCTACCGCTTTACCAAATGTTCCACACACGACATCGTCCACGGTGAGTGTTGCCGTGGCCCAGAACTTTATCTGGGAAAGGGAAGTAGGTTCTTACTGCTTTGCATGCTCCTCGGTTCCGAGTCTCTCCAGATATTCCGTTAAATCGTTATCCTTTGTTACTGTTAACTATACTCCTAACACTAGAAAATACAATATGAGTAGTAGGTGCCCCTGATACTAGAAGGTACAAGAGCCTTGGGACTTACACCAGCAAATTCAAGAATGGTTGCTACCCCTTAACCTTGAACAAAAGGGGGTAACTGCACTCACTTTTCCCATCATTGAGATGTTCCCACAACATGTGGATTGTCAGAGGCTTTTTCCCGGGGCTGAAATGGTTGCCACAAGAGGACTCAGGTTTAAGGTGCTGGGGAAGTAGGTACAGAGGAGATGTCAGGGGTAAGTTTTTTACTCAGAGTGGTGAGTGCGTGGAATGGGCCGCCGGCAACAGTGGTGGAGGTGGATACGATAGGATCTTTTAAGAGACTTTTGGATAGGTACATGGAGCTTAGAAAAATAGAGGGCTATGGGTAAGCCTAGTAATTTCCAAGGTAGGAACATGTTCAGCACAACTTTGTGGGCTGAAGGGCCTGTATTGTGCTGTAGGTTTTCTATGTTTCTATGTAACCAATGATCTCACTTTAAGGACTCTTTATCTCATGTTCTCGTTATTTATTGCTATTTATTTATATTTGCATAGGCACAGTTTATTATCTTCTGCACTCTGGTTGATCTTTAATTGATCCTGTCACAGTTACTATTCTATAGATTTGCTGAGCGTGCCTGTAGGAACGTGAATCTCAGGGTTGTACGTGGTGACATGCATGTACTCTGGTAATAAACTTTACTTTGAACTTTGGAAGAAGGTGGCCAGAGTTGCAGCTCTGTGGGACGTAAGACCATAAAACAAAGGAGCTGAATCGGGCCTTTCAGCCTATCAGATCTGCTCCCCTAATTCGATCATGGCTGATTTATTGTCCCTCAAACCCATCGTCCTGCTCTCTCTGTAACCATTGCTAATCAAGAACCCATCAACATCCACTTTAAATATCCCCAATAACTTGTCCTCCACAGCCATCTGTGACAGTGAATTCTACAAGTTCACCACCCTCTGGCTGAAGAAATTCCTTCCCATCTCTGTTCTAAAGGGATGTCTTTGTATTCTGAGGTGCTCCCTGCTACCACCAAGGTAGCTGGAATTTAAATTAATTTGATTAAATCTGGAGTTCTAGTTTCAGTCTCTGAAATCCTAAAGATTCTGTCTGGCTAATTACTGCCATTCAGGAAGGGAAATGTGTATACCATTTGAGAGGGCATAATGTAGAAGTAGAGATGTGATGTTGAGACTTTGTGAAGCACTGGTGAAGCTTTACTTGGAATGTTGTGAGCAGTTTTGGGCCCCTTATCTAAGAAAGGATGTGCTGACATTGACGAGAGTTCAAAGGAGGTTCACGAGAATGATTCCGGGATCGAAAGGCTTGTCGTTTGAAGAGTGTTGGATAGCTCTGGGCCTCTTCTCACTGGAATTCAGAGCAAGGCAAATCTCATTGACACCTGTCAAATGTTGAAAGGCCTCGATAGAGTGGGTGTGCGGAGAGGCTGTTTCCTGTGGTTGGCGAGTCTAAGACTAGAGGGGCGTTCTTTTAGAATGGAAATGAGGAGGAATTTCTTTAGCCAGCGGAGTTCCTCTGGTTGATTAATGTAACTGGGGAAAAGGAAATGTGCTGGACCTGTCCAAGACAACAGTAATATAGTTTACTTTTAATTGTCCTACGGGTGGTATGGCTGTTAAACCCTGCCACTTCCTAGTTTCAGGGACCTGATTTTGAACCCGACCTTGGCAGCTATCTCCTCTGAGTGCTCTGCTTTCCCCCCCGTTGCTCAAAAGGTATTGTTGACGGAGATTTACCGGCTGGGGCAAATTGCCCCCAGGTGGCAGGAAGGAGGTCAAAAGGTGCGTAGGTGCACGTGTGAGGGAGAATGGGCTGGAGAACCAGAAGGCATGCATTTCAAAGGAGATGTGAGATGCAAGTTTTTTAAAAAAAAAAAAATTGAGGTGGTGGTGGTAGAGCCAGAAGCTTCGGGGGCTTTTAGGGATGTTTAGATAGGCACGTAACTGTGCGGAAAGGGATCTGGGCGTTCTGTAGGCAGAGAGGATTACGTTGTTGGTTGTTTCATTACGAGTCTAATTGGCTTGGTACAACATTGTCGTCTGAAGGGCCAGTTCCAACAGGGAATAGGACTGATGGGATTGCCTATCAGAAGGCCTTTGACAAGGCACCTCACTTGAGGCTCCTCCGCGAGCTACCAGCTCATGGTATCACAGGCAAGTTTCCAGGACGGGCAAAGCGGTGGGAGGCGGAGCGTGCGAATAAAGGGAGCCTTTTGAGGTTGGCTGCTGGTGACTACTGGTGTTGCATGGGTCTGGGTTGGAACCGCTTCTTTTTGCTGTATATGTCAATGATTTGGGTGACATAATTAATGGCTTTTTTTGCCAAATTTGCAGATGATATGAAGGTAGGTGGAGGGGCGGGTAGTTTTGAGGAAGTAGAGAGGCTACAGAAGGACTTGGACAGATTAGGAGAATGGGCAAAGAAGTGGCAGATGGAATACAATGTCAGGACGTGCATGGTCATGCACTTTGGTAGAAGATTAGGGAAGGGTTGACTGTTTTCTAAACGGAGAGAAAATTCAAAAATCTGAAGTACAAAGGGACTTGGGAGTCCTTGTGCGGGATTCATTCCCTGAACTTGCACGTTGAATCGGTGGTGAGGATGGCAAAAGTGATGTTATCATTAATTTCAAAAGGATTAGACTATAAAAGCAAGGATGTGATGTTGAGGCTTCATAAGGCACTGGTGAGGCCTCACTTGGAGTGTTGTGAGCAGTTTTGGGACCCTTACCTAAGAAAGGATGTGCTGAAACTGGAGAGGGTTCAAAGGAGGTTCACAAAACTGATTCCAGGTTTGAATGGTCTGTCATTTGGAGAGCGTCTGGTGGTTTTGGAATTCAGAAGAATGAGGGGTGGCCTCATTGAAACCTATCGAATGGTGAAAGGCCTCGATAGAGTAACTGTGGAGGGGATATTTCCTGTGGTGACGGAGTATAAGACTAGAGGACGCAGCCTTAAAATAGAGGGACGTCCTTATAGAATGGAGATCAGGTGGAATTTCTTTAGAGAGTGGAGAATCTGTAGAATTCATTGCCACAGTCAGCTATGGAGAGCAAGCCTTCATGTATATTTAAGGCAGAGGTTGATAGATTTTTGATAAGGTAGAGGATGAAGGGGTCAGGAGACTGGGAAATGGATCAGCCATGATGAAATGGTGGAGTAGACTCGATGGGCCAAATGGTCTAATTCTGCTCCTGTATCTTACGGTCTCACAGACATAGACTCGATGGGCCAAATTGCTTCCTATGCCCTTCTGGAACAGTTTGGGCTGAACAGCGAGACAATTACAAAACGATCCAGCAGGTCTTGTTGCCCAAGTGAAGTAGTTCCTTGGGTTCTTCCTTCACCCACCGGTGCTCCTGGTCCTTGCTGAGAAAGAAACGTCAGCCAAGGCAAGTTCTCAGTGTAGTTGTTGACCCAGGAAGTGCTCATTCTCTGCCCAAAGCTGCTACTCCTCGCACAACCTCAGGACCTGGTACAGGGAAACTCTCCTTAGAAAGCTGAAGATATCCAAGCAGAGTTTATTGTGTACTCACCAACTGTTTCTCGTACTCACAGATGAACCTATCTTACAGTATCGAAAGAACGTATTCTTCCCCAAGAGCAAAGAGACACAGGTTGGTTCAACACAATTTTAATGATCTTGACACTGCATTCTGATCAAATGTGGCAGAATTCACTCGCTTCACTCCAGACCGTTGCTTTTGAAAGGGGTGAACTGCAGCTGTCTTTATTTTTAAAACACAAGTATCTGTGATTTCAAGGTAAAATATGTGACTCTGTTCCTTATTGGCTTACGATGTTATGCTCCTACAAAGTGTCTTGTATTTGTTTTTCCTGTGTAAATATTTGACTCTGCCCTTGAGGGAACCACTGATGTTACATAACAAGAATAGAGTATGTTGGGATAGGAAGATAAATATTCTCCAAAGGTCGTGATTTTTGCAGCTGGCATGGATTGGTAGAATTTCCCTCCGAGGGAGCATCAGTGCTGGTCTTGAGAGAATTCCTGTCAGTCCCTAGAATCTTTTGCTATGCCTCTACCGGAAATACAGGCCTACAGGGGAAAAGTCATCACCCTGACACAGTGGTGTCAAGAAAACAACCTCCCCCTCCATGTCGCAAAAACAAAGGAGCTGGTTGTGGACTACAGAGGAATGGAGAAGGGCTGACCCCTATTGACATCAGTGGATCTGGGGTTGAGAGGGTGAACAGCTTTAAGTTCCCCGGCATCCACATCACCGAGGATCTCACGCGGTCTGTACACACCGGCTGTGTGGTGAAAAAGGCACCACAGCGCCTCTTTCACCTCAGACGGTTGAGAAAGTTTGGTATGGGCCCCCAAATCCTAAGGACTTTCTACCGGGGCACAATTGAGAGCATCCTGACTGGCTGCATCACTGCCTGGTATGGGAACTGTACCTCCCTCAATCGCAGGACTCTGCAGAGAGTGGTGCAGACAGCCCAGCGCATCTGTAGATGTGAACTTCCCCCTATTGAGGACATTTACAGAGACAGGTGTGTAAAAAGGGCCCGAAGGATCACTGGGGACCCGAGTCACTCCAACCACAAACTGTTCCAGCTGCTACCATCCGGGGAACAGTACCACAGCATAAAAGCCAGGACCAACAGGCTCCGGGACAGCTTTTTCCACCAAGCCATCAGACTGATTAATTCACGCTGATTTGAGCGCACTCTATTTCACATTGACTGTTCTATTTATAAATTACTATAAATTACTCTGATTACACGTTTCGACAGGGATTTTTACTGATGAAATACGAAGGACGTAAGAAATAAAGTCAGTACAATCCTCGCAAACAGATTCCCGGCTAGACACAGCTCGAGTACTGAACCCGGGTTCTGTATTTCAGATCAAGGACGAAGGCATTCTCCGACTGCTCTACGAAGAGGCCAAGTGTAATATCCTGGAGGGCCGGTATCCCTACGACCTGGAGGACTGCCTTCAAGTCGGGGCCCTCGCTTGCCGGATTGAGCTCGGCCCCTTTGACCAGGAACAGCACAATCCTGCCTTCCTCAGGTGAGGGGGGGGGGCGCGCAGTAGTGTTGGGGAGAGCATTGAGGGGTTTGGGTTGAATAGATAGGTTTGAAGGTGGAGCTGGATAGCGTAGAGACCCACTAGCCCACTTCGTCCATTCTGACTGTTGTGCTAAAGCCGCTTGCCCGCATTAGTTTCATTTAGCCCTACGGACAGTATTACTCTGGAGGACAAATATTTTTCAGCTTCCTCAGAAACTTTTGTTTATGACGGACTGCTGGAAGCTGAACACGAATTTAATTTCAGACTGCTTATGTCATGTAGGAATTTGGAGAAACGAGAAATTAACTTTTAATGAATGTAATGACAGTGGAAAAGTGTGTATGGAGCCGGAGGAGATGGCAGAGGTACTTAATGAATACTTTGCTTCAGTATTCACTACGGAAAAGGATCTTGGCGATTGGAGGGATGACTTGCAGCGGACTGAAAATCTTGAGCATGTAGATATTAAGGAAGAGGAGGTGCTGGAGCTTTTGGAAAGCATCAAGTTGGATAAGTCACCGGGACTGGACGGGATGTACCCCAGACGACTGCGGGAGGCGAGGGAGGAGATTGCCGAGCCTCTGGCAATAATCTTTGCATCATCAATGAGGATGGGAGAGGTTCCGGAGGATTGGAGAGTTTCGGATGTTGTTCTCTTATTCAAGAAAGGGAGTAGGGATAGCCCAGGAAATTATAGGCCAGTGAGTCTTACTTCAGTGGTTGGTAAGTCGATGGAGAAAATTCTGAGAGGCAAGAGTTATGAACATTTGGAGAGGCATAATATGATTAGGCATATTCAGCATGGCTTTGTCAAAGGCAGGTCGTGCCTTACGAACCTGATTGAATTTTTGGAGGATGTGACTAAACACATTGAAGGTAGAGCTGTAGATGTAGTGTATATGGATTTGACAAGGTAACCCATGAAAGGCTTATTGAGAAAGTAAGGAGGCATGGGATTCTAGGTGACTTTGCCTTCTGTGGGCATGCCAGTTCTGGATCCACAAAGCAAAGAGTGGTTGTAGACTGGTCATATTCTGCATGGAGGTTGGTCACCAGTGGGGTGCCTCAGGGATCTGTTCTGGGACCCCTCCTCTTTGTGATTTTTATAAATGACCTGAATGAGGACGTGGAGGGATGGGTTAGTAAGTTTGCTTATGACACAAAGGTTGGGGGTGTTGTGGATAGTGTGGAGGGCTGTCAAAGTTTATAGCGGGACATTGATAGGATGCAGAACTGGGCTCAGAAGTGGCAGATGGAGTTCAACCCAGATAAGTGTGAAGTGGTTCATTTTGGTAGGTCAAATATAATGGCAGAATATAGTATTAATGGTAAGGCTCTTGGCAGTGTGGAGCATCAGAGGGATCTTGGGGCCCGAGTCCATAGGACACCCAAAACTGCTGTGCAGGTTGACTCTGTGGTTAAGAAGGTCACAAGGGGCATTGGCCTTCATCAATCGTGGGATTGAGTTTAAGAGCCGAGAGGTAATGTTGCAGCTATATAGGACCCTGGTCAGACTCCACTTGGAGTACTGTGCTCAGTTCTGGTCACCTCACTACAGGAAGGATGTGGAAACCATAGAAAGGGTGCAGAGGAGATTTACGAGGATGTTGCCTGGATTGGGATGCCTTATGAGAATAGGTTGAGTGAACTCAGCCTTTTCTCCTTGGAGTGACAGAGGATGAGAGGTGACCTGATAGAGGTGTACAAGATAATGAGAGGCATTGATTGTGTGGATAGTCAGAGGCTTTTTCCCAGGGCTGAAATGGCTAGCATGAGAGGACATATCTTTAAGGTGCTTGGAAGCACGTACAGAGGAGATCTCCGGGGTAAGTTTTTTTCACGCAGAGAGTGGTGAGTGCGTGGAATGGGGTGGCGGTGGTGGAGGTGGAAACGATAGGGTATTTTAAGAGACTCCTGGATGGATACGTGGAGCTTAGAAAAATAGAGGGCTATGTGTAAGCCTAGGTAGTTCTAAGGTAGGGACATGTTCGGCACAGCTTTGTGGGCCGAAGGGCCTGTGTTGTGCTGTAGGCTTTCTATGCTTCTGTAATGGATTTAATTGCTTAAGGTGTTGAACTTGGGTTATGAATTGAAATAACAAAATAGGCTTTTTTTTTAAAAAAATGGGGCACGGTAGGGAAATTTCATGGCGATTTTCATGATCAGCAGCCCAAAAGTATTCAGGAAGCAAAATCTTTTTTGCCCCGTGTTATTATAACAGTCGTCTCTTGTTAGAATGCGGGGTTGAGAAGCCACAGTTGTACTTTCTTTGAGGCTGTTGATTGGATGGGTTGGATTGTGAGAAGGTCAAAGTCAGGAATTTAGAGGTATAATTCAGGAGGGAGCCCTGTTCCTGGTCTCAAATTTTACAGTTCAGAGTACTTTATTTGCTGTCACTATAATTTTCTCCTGCCAGCGCCACCAAAATTAAATTGGTTCCTGTGTATTTTTTGCTCTTTTGTGCACACCTTTTGAGTCACCTCAAAGGACTTAATTAGAGTTGTAGAAAAATACAGCACAGTAACAGGTCCTTCATCCTATCTAGTCCGTGCTGAGCCATTTAAACTGCCTACTCCCATCGACCTGCACCGACCGGTACCAAAGCCCTCTGTACCCCTACCATCCATGTACCTATCCAAACTTATCTTCAACCTTGAAAACAAGCTCGCATGCACCACTTGCACCAGCAGCTCCTTCCACACTCTCACCACCCTCTGAGTGAAGGAGTCTCCCCTCACGCTCCCCTTAAACGCCTCACCTTTCACCCTTAACCCACGACCTCTGTAGTCCCACCCAACCTCAGTGCGAAAAGCCTGCTTGCATTGAGCTGGAAAGCACCTTGGCTTACCTTGAGGTCGTGTATAAGGCAAATCTAGACCTGTTCGGACTTTAAAAGCCCAGCAACTTTTGTGAGGTGCCCAAGCCCAGCACTTTTGTGAGGTGCTGATTATCCCTCAGCCGACATTGTAAAACAAACGATTCGGCCAGTGCTGTGCTTGTCATGTTTGAGACTTTCCCAAGTCTCATGTGGTCCCTCAACACCAGCTCCACAGCAAAGAAAGCCCAGCAGCGTCTCTACTTTCTGCGAAGGCTGAGGAAAGTCCATCTCCCACCCCCCATCCTCATCACATTCTACAGGGGTTGTATCGAGAGCGTCCTGAGCAGCTGCGACACTGCCTGGTTCGGAAATTGCACCGTCTCGGATCGCAAGACCCTGCAGTGGATAGTGAGGTCAGCTGAGAAGATCATTGGGGTCTCTCTTCCCGCCTTCACGGACATTTACACTACACGCTGCATCCACAAAGCAAACAGCATTATGAAGGACCCCACGCACCCCTCGTACAAACTCTTCTCCCTCCTGCTGTCTGGGAAAAGGCACCGAAGCATTTGGGCTCTTACGACCAGACTGTGTAACAGTTTCTTCCCCCAAGCTATCAGACTCCTCAATACCCAGAGCCTGGACTGACACCTGACTGCCCTATTGTCCTGTTTATTATTTATTGTAATGTCTGCACTGTTTTGTGCACCTTATGCAGTCCTGTGTAGGTCTGTAGTCTAGTGTAGTTTTTTTTTGTGTTGTTTTTATGTAGTTCAGTGTAGTTTTTGTTCTGTGTCATGTAACACCATGGTCCTGAAAAACATTGACTTGTTTTTACTGTGTACTATACCAGCAGTTATGGTCGAAATGACAATAAGAAGTGACTTTTTACTTTTTCAGTTAATTTTTTTTTCTTCTCTGCGAAGTTTCAGATTTGACCAGAAGGATCTTTCTTTCTTTTTTTTTAACTGTATCCTCACAATGGACTGGCCAGTCCCTTTTTTTTTGTTTTAGGTTAGCTTAGTAGTTGTTTTTCCTCAATAACAGAAATTATGAGTCTTTTTTTTCTATGAACTGTGAAGAGGAGTTGTGGTTTTTTCCTGTATGTTAGCATAATACTACATGATTTTGACAGTGTATATTCCTTTATTTGTTTCTACTATTATTGAAATATGTACTTGAGATAACCTCTCCTCTGATTTATATTTATCCTTATTTTAAATCAATAAAAAAAGATTGAAAAGAATAAAAAGTGACTTGAGTTGAAGTTCCAAAGCGACCAGACTTTAACTCTCCTACGATGGTTTGGGGTGTCCCGAGTGGTTGTGGAAACCAAATCTGTTGGTGTGTTTTAACCCGCTTCCAGGGGGAAAATCGATCTGTTCCTCCCCACGCATCTGTGCAAGAAGCACGGCGGGCTGCTGTCGGCGTTCCGGTCCCGCGGGGCCAAGCACCAGAGCCACGAAGAGATGCTGCTCGAGTCCTTCAGGCAGCTGGCGGAGGACGCTGCGTGCGAGGAGACGGAGGCGCTGAAGCTTCTCTACCACCGGTACCTACAGAAGTGTCACCTGCTGCTGTACTATGGGTAAGGCGCGGCGCGGTCCGGTGAACTCTGACAGTAAAGTGTTAGGAGTTGACAGGAGTTATACCAAGGTCGGCTTCAGATGCAAAACTGTTTGCTTAGGAACCTGGTAATACTTCACGTGTGTCTCTGGACTAAAGGGGTTTGTAATAATAAAGAGGAGATGCCAGGGAAACGCCTCAACAAAGACAAGTGGAGCTACATAAGAGCATAAGAAATAGGAGTGGCCAGGAGAGCTATTTTGTTATACTGGAAAGATTCTAATCCACCTACTGTTTTTCATTGGCTCTCCTCCATTATGTCCTGTTTAAGCTCGGAGAAAATTAGAAATCAGACGTTCGATACATCTTTTAAATTTGAGCAAACCAGGCAAACTTTTATTCAATATTTTCATATGATCTATTTTTTCTCTTTTTTTTTAGGTAAAATATTTTTTATATATTTTCTCTCTCTCTGCAGTTTCAGATCTGACCAGAACCATATAACAATTACAGCACGGAAACAGGCCATCTCGGCCCTTCTAGTCCGTGCTGAACACTTACTCTCACCTAGTCCCACCGGCCCGCACTCAGCCCGTAACCCTCCATTCCTTTCCTGTCCATATACCTATCCAATTTTACTTTAAAGGACAATATCGAACCTGCCTCTACCACTTCTACTAGAAGCTCGTTCCATACAGCTACCACTCTCTGAGTAAAGAAGTTCCCCCTCATGTTGCCCCTAAACTTTTGCCCCCTAACTCTCAACTCATGTCCTCTTGTTTGAATCTCCCCTAATCTCAATGGAAAAAGCCTATCCACGTCAACTCTATCTATCCCTCTCATAATTTTAAATACCTCTATCAAGTCCCCCCTCAACCTTCTACGCTCCAAAGAATAAAGACCTAACTTGTTCAACCTTTCTCTGGAACTTAGGTGCTGAAACCCAGGTAACATTCCAGTAAAATGAATAGAAGGAATTTTTTTTTCTTGTAATTTTATCCTCAAATAGACTGCCCAGTCTTTTATTGTTTTAGGTTAGTTTAATGTTTTTTTTCTCTTAATTATCAAAAATTTCCAGTTTTTTCTGTATGAATTGCCAAGAGGAATTGTGGTTCTTTGTTTATATATAATAGTCTAATATAACATTTTCATGACCTTGACAGTATACATCCCTTTCATTGTTTTGTACGTTTATTGCATTATGTACTTGATATAACCTCCTCTGATTTGTATCTATTCATTTTTTTTAAATCAATAAAAAAAGGATTTAAAATTTTTTTAAAAAGGAGCAGGAGTCGGCAATCTGGCCCGTCGAGCCTGCCCCGCCATTCGATAAGATCATGGCTGATCTGACCATGGACTCATCCCCACCGACCTGCCTTTCCCCCACAACCCTTAATTCTGGGCCACTTCCCCGTTCCGTCGTTGAAGTTGGGTTGGATTCAAAATGTGGCAACGGGACGCGGTGGCATTTTGTTGGGTTGGACTTTTTGACTTGGGACCGAGGCATTAGTGGAGGTTGCATCTGAACACCTTTGTAGGATCTTGAGCTGGAGGGGTTATATAGAGGGGGAGAGGGAGCTAGGGAGCCCATGACTTTTGTACAGTACTCTTATTTGTCAACGTGGAGCGGAGAGGGGGCTTGTAAAGGACATGGGGAATACCGAGGCTGGAGCGCCACGGGAGGAGTGTAGGACAGGTGGCAGAGGAGGAGTGCTGGTTGTGGGTGGGGGTGGGGGCGATGCCGGTGCAGACACACCCAGCCCTGAAATACCAGGTAAGGACATTTGATTCCGAACAATTTATTGATATTGTTTATTGATCCCTACAGACTGTCTCTCTGGTGCATCCTGCTCCCTCCCCCTTTTCCCAACCATGCTTCCCCTCTCCCTACCCCTTCCCACCCAGGTTTATCATCACTCTCATACGTCAAGAAACTTGTGGCAGCAGTACAGTGCAATACATAAAATTACTACAGTACTGTGCAGAATTCTTAGGCACCCTTGCTATATATATATATAAATGTACTTAAAACTTTTCACAGTACCGTACTTTGGTCAACCCAAACTATCTTGGAGAAGATGGTGGTGTGTCACTTCCTTGGGCTGCCTCTGTCCGTGTGATAGATGTCCTCTAGGTAGGGAGTTCCAGCATGTGGAGCTATAGGAACAGCGGCCTATCTCCAAATGAGAATTATGTGCAACCTCAAAGTTCAAAGTAAATTTATCATCAAAGTGCATGCTTATTCCCATATATAATCCTGAGACTCCGTCCTCGTTCAGACATTTACGGGGTTGGGGGGGGGGGTGGGGGAGAAAAGCAATAAAAATTCACCAATGGAGGAGTAGAGGGAACTGGGGGTACGTGTCCACAGATCCCTGAAAGTTGCCTCACAGGTCGATAGGGTAGTTAAAGAAAGCTTATGGGGTGTTAGCTTTCATAAGTCGAGGGATAGAGTTTAAAAGTCGCGGGGTAATGATGCAGCTCTATAAAACTCTGGTTAGGCCACACTTGGAGTACTGTGTCCAGTTCTGGTCGCCTCATGATAGGAAGGATGTGGAAGCATTGGAAAGGGTACAGAGGAGATTTACCAGGATGCTGCCTGGTTTAGAGAGTATGCATTATGATCAGAGATTAAGGGAGCTAGGGCTTTACTCTCTGGAGATGAGGAGGTTGAGAGGGGACATGACAGAGGTAGACAAGATATTAAGAGGAATGGATAGAGTGGACAGCCAGTGCCTCTTCCCCAGGGCACCACTGCTCAATACAAGAGGACATGGCTTTAAGGTAAGGGGAGGGAAGTTCAAGGGGGATATTAGAGAGGAAGGTTTTTTACTCAGAGAGTGGTTGGTGCGTGGAATGCACTGCCTGAGTCAGTGGTGGAGGCAGATACACTAGTGAAGTTTAAGAGACTACTAGACAGGTACATGGAGGAATTTAAGGTGGGGGGTTATATGGGAGGCAGGGTTTAAGGGTCGGCACAACATTGTGGGTCGAATGGCCTGTACTGTGCTGTATTGTTCTGCGTTCAAAAGAAAAACGTAAGTAAACAGACAAACAACCACAGGGCAAAAGGCAAGTGAACCTGTAGAGGATATAGAATCAGTTCAGATCGATGGTTATTGGCGTTATCCATGTGGCTCAAGTGGGGCCTAACTTCCTATACCTGGTGGTGTGGGGCCCGAGGCCTCTCTACCTCCTGCCCAGTAGTTGTAGTGAGAGGCGGGCTTGGCTTGGATGGTGGGGGTCTTTGATGGATGCTGCTTCCTCGTGCCAGCTCTCTCAATGGCGGGTGGGCTTTGCCCGCGACGGACTGGGCCCTGTCCACCACTTTCTGTCGCCTTTTCTGTCCCTGGGTGTTGTTGTTTCCATGCCAGGCTGTAATGCAATCGGTTAGGATGCTCTCCACCGTACGTCTACAAGTTTTTGGTGACCTGCCGAATCTGTGTGAACTTCCAAGAAAGCGGAAGCACGTCACGCATATGTTCTTCGTGATGGCGCTTGATCGCTGGGCCCAGGACAGATCCTCTGGTGTGTTAAGGAATTTAAAGCTACTGACCCTCTTCAGCAACGCACACAAAATGCTGGTGGAACGCAGCAGGCCAGGCAGCATCTATAGGGAGAAGCACTGTCGACGTTTTGGGCCGAGACCCTTCGTCAGGACTAACTGAAAGGAAAGACAGTAAGTGATTTGAAGATGGGAGGGGGAAATCCGAAATGAAAGGAGAAGACCGGAGGGGGTGGGGTGAAGCTGAGAGCCGGAAAGGTGATCTGCAAAAGGGATACAGAGCTGGAGAAGGGAAAGGATCATGGGACGGGAGGCCTCGGGAGAAAGAAAGGGGGGAGGGGAGCACCAGAGGGAGATGGAGAATGGGCAGAGAGAGGGAAAAAAAAGGAAGGGGGGATCTAACGTCCCATGATCCTTTCCCTTCTCCAGCTCTGTATCCCTTTTGCCAATCACCTTTCCAGCTCTCAGCTTCACCCCACCCCCCTCCGGTCTTCTATCATTTCGCATTTCCCCCTCCCCCCACTACTTTCAAATCTCTTACTATCTTTCCTTTCAGTTAGTCCTGACGAAGGGTCTCAGCCCGAAACGTGGACAGTGCTTCTCCCTATAGATGCTGCCTGGCCTGCTGCGTTCCACCAGCATTTTGTGTGTTCTGCTTGAATTTCCAGCATCTGCAGATCTCTTCGTGTTTGTGACCCCCCCTCCAGCTCGGGTTGTCCCTTAATGAGCCCTGGCTCACTGACATCCAGTTTCCCCCTCCTACAGTTGTCTCTCTGGCTTCGCTGAGGCCGAGAAGCTGATGTGGCAGCACTCGCATGCCGATTCGTCACCACCGGCAGCACGGTGTCATCAGCAAACTTGAGTGCGGCTTGTTACGAACCCCGTAACTGGTTCACTTACCAGCAAAGATAGAGAGGTCCGAATTAATAGCGATCTTGCGATTCTCAAGAAGGAGGGGGCTGGGATCATAACAGGCTTTGGAGCCGTACTGAGCCACGTAGTGGTAAGTGTAAAGCAGGGGGGAGCTGAGCACACAGCGTTTTGTTGTGCTTGTGCTGACGGGGTGATTGTGAAGAAGGTGTTGTCGGCCGTCCATATTAACTGGATGGAAGAAATCGAGGAACCTGTTGCACAAGGAGGCTCGGGGCTTGGAGTTCTGCGAGGGGGTGAGAGTTATGAACGCTGAGCTGCAGTCGACGAAAGCATCCTGCCGTACACTTCTCCATTGTCCAGGTGTTCCAGAACTGAGCAAGAGCCTTGGAAACTTTGAGTATAGGAGTTGGGATGTAATGTTAAAATTGTACAAGGCATTGGTGAGGCCAAATTTGGAGTATTGTGTACAGTTCTGGTCACCGAATTATAGGAAAGATGTCAACAAAATAGAGAGAGAGTACAGAGGAGATTTACTAGAATGTTACCTGGGTTTCAGCACCTAAGTTACAGGGAAAGGTTGAACAAGTTAGGTCATTATTCTTTAGAGCGTAGAAGGTTGAGGGGGGACTTGATAGAGGTATTTAAAATTATGAGGGGGATAGATAGAGTTGACGTGGATAGGCATTTTCCATTGAGAGTAGGGGAGATTCAAACAAGAGGACATGAGTTGAGAGTTAAGGGGCAAAAGTTTAGGGGTAACACGAGGAGGAACTTCTTTACTCAGAGAGTGGTAGCTGTGTGGAACGAGCTTCCAGTAGAAGTGGTAGAGGCAGGTTCGATTTTGTCATCTAAAAAAAAAAATTGGATGGGTATATGGAGAGGAAAGGAATGGAGGGTTACGGGCTGAGTGCGGGTCGGTGGGACTAGGTGAGAGTAAGCGTTCGGCACGGACTAGAAGGGCCGAGATGGCCTGTTTCCGTGCTGTGATTGTTATATGGTTGAACAGAATCTGCTGTCGACCCAGGCACGCGGGACTGGATGCAGATCGCTCTACAGGCAGGAGCTGGTGAGCTTTGTGACCGACTTCTGGAATCACTGGATGCGCGTGCCACTGGGTGATGGTCATTGAGGCACGTTACCATGCTCTTGGGCGCTGGTATGACGGATGCCTGCTTAAACGTGCGCGGGTATTGAGCAGATAAGTGGTGATACTGAGCAGGCCAGGCAGCGCCAATGGGAAAAGACACTGTTAACTGTTTTAGATTAGCAACCTGTCATCGAAATGGTTTCAGAGTAATGGACGTCTGTGTCCTTGAGTGCCTCTGTTACCTAGATTTGGGCTGTTGCCAGAAATGCTCTTGCTTCGCCACTTTGGGGCAAATTTATGTATCCGAGACATGCCTTCTTTTGACCTTGAGTTATTTCTGATTTTGAGAGGAATTAATTGGGCGGGTTAGCCTCTTCTGTTTGTAGAGCACGTCGCAGAGCAGGGGCTGTATCCTGGAAAAACCAAACTGGCTTCAGAGAGGCTGGTTGAATCCTTCCATAAAATTCAGTTAGCGCAAGCTGCAATCACTTTTACTGACCGACGGTTCGGAGAGGCAGAAAGATTCATGGTCCTGCCTTTTCTGAAGAAGAAAATTGTGCTGCAATGCTACGTTTTCATGACTGTTCCACTCTCCCATTTCTAAGTATCTGTTACGATACGTGGGTTTTGACCGAAGGGTGGAAAAACGTGGCTGGAGTCACTTAGCACTTTCGTGCAACGTTGTTTATTAGGTGTGTCGAAAACCAAACCTGCAAAAACTCAATATTTCCAAAAGGTTATCTGGCAGAAAACACTATAGCTTCGTACCATTTTGTCTATTATTAACTCTTGGCAGCTCGATCTCTGTCCCTGCTACTGAGAGCGATCTGCCCTTTTCTTTTAGGCACCAGGATATACAATCTTTAATTATCCTCAAAGTTAACTTAAGACTACATATGAATCAGAATGTGATGCACCCCACAATGTAGTTACAATCGTATTACGAAGCAAACAAGTATCTACCTTAATTCAAAACACGAAATGCTGGCAGAACTCAGCAGGCCAGACAGCATCTATGGGAGGAGGTAGTGACGACGTTTCAGGCCGAAACCCTTCATCAGGACCAAAACCCTCCCATAGATGCTGTCTGGCCTGCTGAGTTCTGCCAGCATTTTGTGTGTTTATTTCCAGCATCTGCAGATTCACTCATGTTGCCAAGTATCTACCTTAAATACAGTATACAAACACAATATGCACATTTATCCATCGCCATTACTGAATTTCTTGGTGTTCACCTGGCGGAGAATCTCACCTGGTCCCTCAGCACCAGCTCCATAGCAAAGAAAGCCCAGCAGCGTCTCTACTTTCTGCAAAGACTGAGGAAAGTCCATCACCCACCCCCCTGTCCTCATCACATTCTACAGGGGTTGTATTGAGAGCATCCTGAGCAGCTGCATCACCGCCTGGTTCGGAAATTGCACCGTCTTGGATCGCAAGACCCTGCAGCGGATAGTGAGGTCAGCTGAGAAGATCATCGGGGTCTCTCTTCCTGCCATCACGGACATTTACACCACACGCTGCATCCGCAAAGCAAACAGCATTATGAAGGACCCCACGCACCCCTCATACAAACTCTTCTCCCTCCTGCTGTCTGGGAAAAGGCACCGAAACATTCGGGCTCTCACGACCAGACTATGTAACAGTGTCTTCCCCCAAGCTATCAGACTCCTCAATACCCAGAGCCTGGTCTGACACCTTACTGTCCTATTGTCCTGTTCATTATTTATTGTAATACCTGCACTGTTTTGTGCACTTTACTCAGTCCTGTGTAGGTCTGTAGTCTAGTGTAGTTTTTTTCTCTGTGTTGTTTTTTACATAGTTCAGTCTAGTTTTTGTACTGTGTCATGTAACACCACGGTCCTGAAGAAACGTTGTCTCATTTTTACTGTGTACTGTACCAGCAGTTATGGTCGAAATGACAATAAAAGTGACGACTTGAAATGGAATATTCTGCCGTGTATGGCAGGAAAGGCACCAGAAAGCCAACGTGAGTGCATCAGCTCGGTTTAGAGCCCATTATGAGAAAACAGCAGGGAAGACTTAGCTTAGCACAACACCTGAAGAGTGTGCAAGTCTTGTGTGCAAGTGTGAATGGAGTGTGTTTATCCTTCGTTCTGAAACATCATCCCTTTTGACCTTTTTAAAAAAAATAACTTGTATCGGGTCACCCTCGCACTTCTCCCTTCTGTCTTCTTCCTCTCACTCCAGCGATTGTTCTACTCCATCACCCTGATGATCTTCCCATCCTTTTTTTTCCTTCCGGAAAAGTGGGGGGGTGGGGGGGCGGACGCAGTGAATAAGCTCCCGCCTTTGCCCTGCGCTCCCACTCACTCTTCGCTCCTCTTGCCTCCAGCTCCGCGATGTTCACGGGCCAGATTGACAGACCAGCCCAGAGCTTCCTGCAGCGGAACGGACGCAAGTCAGTAACCATCGCGATCAGCCTGGATGGCGTATCTGTCATGGACAGTAAAGAAAAGGTATCTGTTAGCAAATCTGTCACTTGTGGGTGGGATGCTCTGCTGGTGGCGGTGGATATAACAGGGTCTTTTAAGAGACTCTTAGATAGGTACACGAAAATAGAGGCCTATGTTGGTTACGTGGTCGACACAAAAATGTGGGCCGAAGGGCCTGTAATGTGCTGTAGATTTCTGTTTCACTATATGACGTGGGCATTGTAGTGATGTGTGTTTTCACCCTAAGGTTATATTAATTGTTGCCTCGGCAACTGTCATCTTAACGATAAATCATGTGATTGCAAACCAGGATCGCGAGTAGGGGGCCGACACAGTGTGAGGAGAGTGAGATTCATAGTCCGTACAGCGTCCTGTGCACGTCTGCTTGTCTCAGTGCGGAGCAGAAACTTCATGCCTTGCCATCGTGGCCCGGTGGCTGGCTTGGAGCGACTTTGCCACTGATGAAATCAGGAGGGAGCAAGTCAAAGAGCCGTTAGGCTTCCTAGAGCTGACCTTAAGGCGATTGCGAGCATCGATTGAGACTGATCGATATTGTCTCTCTCTCTCTCTCCCCCTGCCTCTCTTTCTCAGTGTGTGCTCTTGGCTCTGTGCTTTCACGAGCTCTCGTGGGATTACACCTCCTCGGAGGATGAAGACTCTGATGACATCTTGTGGCTGGAGTTTGACGGAGAGGAGGGGGGAGCAGTGGTGAACAAGCTTCTGAAGATCTACTCCAAGCAGGTACCACCAGCTTCTCGTTTAAGATGCAGTCGTGCTTGTCATCCTCAGAATCGGGTTTAATATCCCCAGCAAATGTTGTGAAATTTGTTAACATCTTGCCAGCAGTACAACGCAATACATGATAAATACATTGATATACAGTAAGTATATCAAATAAGTAAAGTAAGTAATGCAAAAACAATATTTTTTTTTAAAAAAGGTGGTGTGGTAGTGTTCATGGGTTCAGTGTCCATTCAGAAATCGGATGGCAGAGGGGAAGAAGCTGTTCCTGAATCGTTGAGTGTGTGCCTTCAGGCTCCTGTACCTCCTCCCTGATGGCAGAGGGGAAGAAGCTGTTCCTGAATCGTTGAGTGTGTGCCTTCAGGCTCCTGTACCTCCTCCCTGATGGCAGAGGGGAAGAAGCTGTTCCTGAATCGTTGAGTGTGTGCCTTCAGGTTCCTGTACCTCCTCCCTGATGGCAGAGGGGAAGAAGCTGTTCCTGAATCGCCGAGCGTGTGCCTTCAGGCTCCTGTACCTCCTCCCTGATGGCAGAGGGGAAGAAGCTGTTCCTGAATCATTGAGTGTGTGTCTTCAGGCTCCTGTACCTCCTCCCTGAT
The DNA here is from genome assembly GCF_048418815.1 of Hemitrygon akajei. Classification (NCBI taxonomy): domain Eukaryota; kingdom Metazoa; phylum Chordata; class Chondrichthyes; order Myliobatiformes; family Dasyatidae; genus Hemitrygon; species Hemitrygon akajei. The sequence continues at coordinate 2,102,536 of NC_133151.1, read as the reverse complement.
GGCGGAGGGGAAGAAGCTGTTCCTGAATCGTTGAGTGTGTGTCTTCAGGCTCCTGTACCTCCTCCCTGATGGCAGAGGGGAAGAAGCTGTTCCTGAATCGCTGAGTGTGTGTCTTCAGGCTCCTGTACCTCCTCCCTGATGGCAGAGGGGAAGAAGCTGTTCCTGAATCGCTGAGTGTGTGTCTTCAGGCTCCTGTACCTCCTCCCTGATGGCAGAGGGGAAGAAGCTGTTCCTGAATCGCTGAGTGTGTGTCTTCAGGCTCCTGTACCTCCTCCCTGATGGCAGAGGGGAAGAAGCTGTTCCTGAATCGCCGAGCGTGTGCCTTCAGGCTCCTGTACCTCCTTCCTGATGGTAACAATGTCCTGGGTGGTGAGGATCCTTGATGATGGAAGCCACTTTTTTGAGGCGCTTGAAGATGTCTTGGGTGTTATGGAGGCTAGTGCAGATACTGTGCAGACTGAGTTTACAACTCTCTGCAGCCTGCTATGATTCCCACGTCCCCCCCCCCCCCCACCCGGTCCCCTCCCCGCCAGTACCAGACGGTGATGCAGCCAGTTAGAATGCTCCCCACTGTACATCGGTAGAAATTCGAGTGTTTTGGCGACAAAGTCTCCTCAAACTCCTCGTGAAATATAGGTGCAGCCTTCCCTTTCTGGCTGCGTCGATATGTTGGGACCAGGTTAGATCCTCAGGGATCTTGACACCCAGGAACTTGAAACTGCTCACTCGCTCCACTTCTGATCCCTCTATGAGGATTGGTTTGTGTTCCCTCGTCCTCAGGGCCCAAGCTGTGATGCTGGTTCTCAGTCAAGTGCTGCGAGCACTTTGTGTGTGAACCTAATGTTTCTTTTGAACCCAACACACAGGAACATAGAAACATAGAAAACCTACGGCACAATACAGGCCCTTCGGCCCACAAAGTTGTGCCGAACATGTCCCTACCTTAGAAATTACTGGACTTACCTCTAGACAATCATAGTTGCACACCCAGAATTTAAATGACCTTGTCACCGCCTTGATTTCTGATGGGAAAAAATTTGAATTGCTGATTCTGGGTGCTGGGGTGAATCTCTGAGTATCGAATGATCTAATTATTTGCTTAATTAGAGCTCTGAGTGTTTCTAGTACCTTGGAGTTTAAAGGATCGATACCTGGTTAATCAGTTTGATTCTTAAAGCGGATTTTAACTGGTCTGGGGAATAGTACAGAGAGAGAGAGCGACAGACAGACACGGTAGTGTAGTGATTAGTGTATTACAGCAGCCACAAACCAGGTTTAATTCCCAGCGTTGTCTGTAAGGAGTTTGCTCCCGTGTCTGTGTCTGGGTTTCCTCTGGGTGTTCCAGTTTCCTCCCACACTCCAAAGATGCACGTTGGTGTAATTGGGCGGCGCAGGCTCATTGGGCCGGAAGCGCCTGTTTCAGCAGGTGCATTTATAACCATATAACAATCACAGCACGGAAACAGGCCATTCCGGCCCTCCTAGTCCGTGCCGAACTCTTAATCTCACCTAGTCCCACCTACCCGCACTCAGCCCATAACCCTCCACTCCTTTCCTGTCCATATACCTATCCAATTTTACCTTAAATGACACAACTGAACTGGCCTCTACTACTTCTACAGGAAGCTCATTCCACACAGCTATCACTCTCTGAGTAAAGAAATACCCCCTCGTGTTTCCCATAAACTTTTGCCTCCTAACTCTCAAATCATGTCCTCTCATTTGAATCTCCCCTACTCTCAATGGAAACAGCCTATTCACGTCAACTCTATCTATCCCTCTCAACATTTTAAATACCTCGATCAAATCCCCCCTCAACCTTCTACGCTCCAATGAATAGAGACCTAACTTGTTCAACCTTTCTCTGTAACTTAAGTGCTGAAACCCAGGTAACATCCTAGTAAATCGTCTCTGCACTCTGTCTAATTTATTGATATCTTTCCTATAATTCGGTGACCAGAATTTAATGTCAGAGAAATGTATACAATATACATACTGAAATTCTTTCTCTTCATAAACATCCACGTAAACAGGGGAGCCCCAAAGAATGAATGACAGTTAAATGTTAGAACCCCAAAGCCCCCCCCCAGCTCCCCCCTCCCACACACAAGCAGCAGCAAAGCGATGAACACCCGCCCCCACCCCCACCAGCAAAAAAGCGTCGGCTCCCCCCCACCACCACCAAGCGCTCAAGCGTGCGGCAAAGTATCAATAAAGACACAGACTTGCAGTACCCCAAAAGCTACTCATTCACCCGGTATTCGACATACCACAGGCGCGCTCTCCCTCTCCCTCCCCCTCCAATAACTTTTTCTCGTGTGGAAAAAGATGTGTCCCCTTTGTCGTGCTGTATCTCAAACAAAAGTATGAACTCCCATTTCTTCAAAGATTCGAAGCACATTTGAATGTATAAATTATACACCTTGAGATTTGTCTGATTACAGGCAGCCACAAAACAAGAAACTCGAATAACCCAATTTAAAAAAAATATTAAAAACCATTGTGTAGAGAAAGACCCAAAAAATGCTGGTGGAACGCAGTAGGCCAGGCAGCATCTATAGGGAGAAGCACTGTCGACGTTTCGGGCTGAGACCCTCCGTCAGGACTCAAAACAGGTTCAATACTGCCCCCTGCTGACCAGGAGGATTCAGGAGAGTGGTCCCAACATTTAAAACAACACACACAAAATGCTGGTGGAACGCAGCAGGCCAGGCAGCATCTACAGGGAGAAGCACTGTCGGCGTTTCGGGCTGAGACCCTTCGTTAGTCCTGACGAAGGGTCTCGGCCTGAAACGTTGACAGCGCTTCTCCCTAAAGATGCTGCCTGCCCTGCTGTGTTCCACCAGCATTTTTTGTGTGTGTTGCTTGAATTTCCAGCATCTGCAGATTTCCTCATGTGTAGAGAAAGAGATTTGTCAACGATCCTTCACTTGTCAAATAGTGTGTCTGTTTTACTGGTGGAGATCTCTTGGATTGACTGCTTTTGATGCATTTTGGATTTTAACTTCCTGTGCAGAGACACTAATCTGTTTACACCAATAACTGTTGCTCATTAATCTGGAATATGAATAATGACCATCTTAACTGGAATAAGAACATAAGAAATAGGAGCAGGAGTCGGCCATCTTGCCCGTCGATCTTGCTCCGCCATTCAGTAAGATCATGGCTGATCTGGCCATGGACTCATCTCCACCTACCTGCCTTTTCCCCATGACCCTTAATTTCCCTACTGTGCAAAAATCTATCCAACCTTGTCTTAAATATATTAGATAGATAGATAGATAGATATTTTATTCATCCCCATTGGGAAATTCAACATTTTTTCCAATGTCCCATACACCTGTTGTAGCAAAACTAATTACATACAATACTTAACTCAGTAAAAATATGATATGCATCTAAATCACTCTCTCAAAAAGCATTAATAATAGCTTTTAAAAAGTTCTTAAGTAGTTTACTTAAATACATTAAATACAATCAACCCCGGCACTTTAACATATCTTACTCCTGGCGGTTGAATTGTAAAGCCTAATGGCATTGGGGAGTATTGACCTCTTCATCCTGTCTGAGGAGCATTGCATCGATAGCAACCTGTCGCTGAAACTGCTTCTCTGTCTCTGGATGGTGCTATGTAGAGGATGTTCAGGGTTTTCCATAATTGACCGTAGCCTACTCAGCACCCTTCGCTCAGCTACCGATGTTATACTCTCCAGTACTTTGCCCACGACAGAGCCCGCCTTCCTTACCAGCTTATTAAGACGTGAGGCGTCCCTCTTCTTAATGCTGCCTCCCCAACACGCCACCACAAAGAAGAGGGCGCTCTCCACAACTGACCTATAGAACATCTTCAGCATCTCACTGCAGACATTGAATGACGCCAACCTTCTAAGGAAGTACAGTCGACTTTGTGCCTTCCTGCACAAGGCATCTGTGTTGGCAGTCCAGTCTAGCTTCTCGTCTAACTGTACTCCCAGATACTTGTAGGTCTTAACCTGCTCCACACATTCTCCATTAATGATCACTGGCTCCATATGAGGCCTAGATCTCCTAAAGTCCACCACCATCTCCTTGGTCTTGGTGATATTGAGACGCAGGTAGTTTGAGATGCACCATATCACAAAGTCCTGTATCAGTTTCCTATACTCCTCCTCCTGTCCATTCCTGACACACCCCACTATGGCCGTGTCGTCAGCGAACTTCTGCACATGGCAGGACTCCGAGTTATATTGGAAGTCTGATGTGTACAGGGTGAACAGGACCGGAGAGAGCACGGTCCCCTGCGGCGCTCCTGTGCTGCTGACCACCGCGTCAGACCTACAGTCTCCCAACCGCACATACTGAGGTCTATCTGTCAAGTAGTCCACTATCCAATCCACCATGTGAGAGTCTACTCCCATCTCCGTTAGTTTGTGCCTTAAGATCTTGGGCTGGATGGTGTTAAAGGCACTAGAGAAGTCCAGGAATGTAATCCTCACAGCACCACTGACCCCATCTAGGTGAGAGAGGGATTTGTGCAGCAAATACGTGATAGCATCCTCCACTCCCACCTTCTCCTTATACGCAAACTGAAGAGGATCCCGGGCGTGCCTGGTTTGTGGCCTCAGATTCTGTATTATCAGCCGCTCCATGGTCTTCATCACGTGCGACGTCAAGGCAACAGGTCTGAAGTCATTCAACTCCTTTGGTTGTGGTTTCTTCGGTACCGGGACAATACAGGATGTTTTCCACTGTCTGGGTACTCTTCTCTGCTCCAGGCTCATGTTGAAGATGCGCTGTAGTGGTTCTCCCAGCTCAGTCGCACAGGCCCTCAGTAATCGTGGGGAAACTCCATCCGGTCCCGCCGCCTTGCTGGTACAGATCTTCCTCAGTTGACCTTCCACCTGTGCAGCTGTAATCCTGGGCGTGGGCAAGGTCTCCTGTGAGTGGCTATTTTCCTGTGAGGGAAGCAAGCCTGGTGTGGAGTTCTGCGGTGAGGATGAGATTGTGCTGTCGAACCTATTGAAGAAGTTGTTCAGCTGGTTCGCTTTCTCCACATCTCCACTTATGTTTGCCCCCCGCTTTGCACCGCATCCACTGCTTCCCTGGGCAGAGAATTCCACAGATTCACCACTCTCTGGGAAAAGCAGTTCCTCCTCATCTCCGTCCTAAATCTACTCCCCATAATCTTGAGGCTACGTCCCCTAGTTCTAGTCTCACCTACCAGTGGAAACATTTCCTGCCTCTATCTTATCTACCCCTTTCATAATTTTATATGTTTCTGTAAGATCACCTCTCATTCTTCTGAATTCCAGCGAGTACAGTCCCAGGCGACTCAATCTCTCCTCATAGTCTAACCCCCTCATCTCTGGAATCGACCTGGTGAACCTCCTCTGCACCATCTCCAAAGCCAGTATATCCTTCCTATGGCTTTAAGATTTATGAAAAACAAGCAGAAAGAATGGGTAGCCCTCTAACTCAGGGGTTTCCACTCTTTTCTTTTAAGCCTCGGACACCTACCATTAACCGAGGGGTTCATGGACCCCTGGGTTCAAGATGCCTGTGTCAAATATTGATTTGTGGAGGGTTTTGCAATGGCGTTACAAACTGTACAGTTTTCACCCCAGCGTATCATAGGGAAGTGAATTTGTACGGATTCGTCAGCTTGAAATTTTCAAGCCCCTTGCTGCGTTCAGCGCCATCAGGCAAAAGGTGAAGTTGCCCTTGGATCCACTGCAGATTGCTGTCGGACGATGCCCGCTGGAGGGAGATGGTGGTTGAGGCTGGGCTCTGAAGTCTTCACCGGCCTCAAGCGCGCATTCGGGTAACCGAGTGGCGCGGAGATTTTTTAAAATTTACATTCAATCGCAGGATATGGGGCTTGAGGGCAAAGGGAATGAGTTGAGGGTAGTCCACTGGAGGGCACAGAATGTCACCTATACAGAGAAAATATCCTTACAACTGTACAGAAGCTGGAAAGTGAAGAGTCCATTATAATAAAACAGTCACTGATAAATCTTCAGAGAAACTCGATCCAGAATGTGGGGAAGATGTTAAGTTTGCTCCCACAGGGAAAGGCAAGGGCGGGCGTCGAACACATTGGATAAACAGAAGGCGGAAAGGAATAGTGGTTGGAAAGCATGCAGAGAACAGATGGACTTGAACGGCTTGTCTGTGATCTGTTCTCATTAATGGCCGAGCTTTCAACCCAGACCGCCCCTGGTGGCATTGTGCGTGTTTGATGAAATCGCAGTGAGCGCTCTGTAGAGATTTGTTTATCGATGGAGATACGGTGTGGAGTGGGCCCTTCTGGCCCTGCGAGCCACTCCACCAGCAATCCCTTGTTTTAATCCTAGCCCATTTTACAGTGACTGATTAACCTAACAACCGGTACGTCTTTGGAATGTGGGAGGAAACCGGAGCACCCGGAGGAAACCCCACGCGGTCACCTGGCAGGCAGAGGCGGGAATTGAACCCGGTTTGCCGGTACTATAAAGCGTTGTGCTAACCGCCACGCTACTGTGCCGCTCTATTCAAAGCCCTGTTATCGGAGCAGATTCAGGCCGTTCGGCCCATCAAGCCAGCCTCACTCCCCCCCCCGCCCCCCACCCATTTTTACCAGAACGTCAACAGAGATTCGAGAAGGCAGCTCACCACGTTGCAAATGCAACCAGGGATGGGAAGTAATTTTTGACCTTGCAGTTACACCACGTAGGTTAAAATGCAATGCTAAACTGTAGCAGATTATATCTTCATTAGATATACAAGGTACAAAGTATTCAACCCCTCCCCCCCAGAAGTTTTCATGTTCTAATGTTTTCCAACCTTGAATCACAGTGGATTGAATTTGGCTTCTTTGACGCTGATCAACAGAAAAAAGACTTCCGTGTCAAAAGTGAAAACAGATCACTACAAAATGATATAGATTAACTTCAAATATAAAACACAAAATGATTGTTTTGTATTTGAAATTCGTTTAGATCACTTTGTAGAGATCTGGCTTCACTGTGACACGAAAGAGTCTTTATCCATTGATCCATGTCAAATAAAGCCAAATTAAATCAATGTTGTAAAACAATAAAACATGAAAACTTCCAAGAAGGGGTGAACACTTTTTACGAGCACTGTGTACATATCTAATATATATTACAATCGTAAGACGCAAGAACAAATTAGGCCATTCAGCCCATCGAGTCTGCTCCGCCATTTCATCATGGCTGATTTATTATCCCTCTCAACTCCATTCTCCTGCCTTCTCCCCGTAACCTTTGACACCCTTATTCCTGTTGACATGCTTTAAGGCCTGGAGATCCCTGATAATATGTATTTTTTTTAAATGTGCGTCTTGCCATTCTGATGGACCTATCGCAGGTTCAAAACATTTACTGTCTCCCACTATGGGTCTCCTGCCGTTTGTGTTATTCAGAAAAGGCTGAAGGTTCTTCCTCTCTCTCCCTGTCTGGTGAAGAATAATGGGCCTGTCACAGAATAATTTCGCAAGCAAGCTAAGCCCGTAATTATTTTAAAAAATGTGAAACAACATCTTTGGTAATCTCGAGTGTAAAGTGTGTTTCGTTCCCTCACATTGTTTTAAGTGCGGGCAGACAGGCTGGAAACTCCTCTATCATTGCCTGTAATCTCCAAGTGTTTAGGAAGAATGACAACATATGGTAGAGTGCCAAATTGGCTAGGATATAACCAGTTGGTACTGATCTTAGTCAATCTATATAAAGATTAAGAGATTATGATGATTGCCTTTGTCACATCTGTTGAAATATACCATGAAATGTATCCTTTGACAGCAGCAACACATCCTGAGGATGTACCAGAGACAGCGTGCTAGTGTCGGCTTGCTTCTGGCGCCAACATTATACACTCATCGGCCCCTCTGCACCTCATTAATGCAGATATCACAAATGACCTGACTGGTCTAACCAAGCAGGGTCCACTGCCAAGAAGGCCCACCAGCGCCTTTACTTCCTGAGAAAGTTGAAGAAATTTGGCCTGTCCCCTAAAACCCTCACTGATTTTTATAGATGCACCGTAGAAAGCATTCTTCTGGGGTGCATCACAACCTGGTATGGAAGTTGTCCCGTCCAAGACCGGAAGAAGCTGCAGAAGATCGTGAACACAGCCCAGCACATCACACAAACCAATCTTCCATCCTTGGACTCACTTTACACCGCACGTCCAAGATCTGTATGCTCCACGACCGCTGGACTAAGTGTGTAAATGTAGGAGGGGACTATGTTGAAAAATACATGTGCTAGGTTTTCTAAAATTGACGTCTTCCACCTTAGGCCACAAACTTATCAATCACCCCGCGTACATTGCTACTCGGAGATCGTAAGCGGATTGAGATTTTCGGTAATACACGCAGGCATCTGTGCAAGAGAGTGAACAGTCGACGTTTCGGGCTGAACCCCTTCATCGGGACTGGTTTGTGGATAGACATTGTCCACAATCTCTGTGTTACATAGTTTGAGATACAGCGTGGCCCTTTGAACCATGCCACCCAGCAATTCTCTCCCCCCTGCCCCCCAAATCACAGGACAATTTACAGTGACCAGTTAACCTTCCAACTGTTATGTCTTTGGACTGTGGGAGGAAACCGGAGCACCCGGAGGAAACCCACACGGTCACGGGTAGATCGTCCTTACGGTGAACCCCAGTCGCCTGCACTGTAAAGTCTTCCACTAACCACTGCCCTTCCATGCCAACCCTTCGACAGTTAGCCGCCAGGTTGCCCGGGTGCTGAGTTCAGGCAATTAAACTACTGTGTTCATTCGCTGTTGTTGAGAAGGCCAGAATTCATTGCTCCCTTTCAAAATATTTAATATTTACGGTTTAGATTAGATTATGAGGAAACTCAGTCCTCGTTTATTGTCATTTAGTAATGCACGCATTAAGAAATGATACAATGTTCCTCCAGTATGATATCACAGAAACACAAGACAGACCAAGACTAACTGACAAAAACCACATAGTTATAACATATAGTTACAACAGTGCAAAGCAATACCGTAATCTGATAAAGAGCAGACCATGAGCACGGTAAATGAAAGTCTTGAAGTCCCCGACAGCCCATCATCTCACGCAGACGGTAGAAGGAAGAAAAACCCTTCCTGCCATGAACCTCCAGCGCCGGAAACTTGCCGATGCAGCCTCTGGAAGCACCCGACCACAGCCAACTCTGAGCCGTCCGAAAACTTCGAGCCTCCGACCAGCCCTCCGACACCGAGCACCATCTCTGCCGAGCGCTTCGACCCCGGCCCCGGCTGCCGAGCGACAGGCAAAGCCGAGGATTCGGGGCCTTCCTCTCCGGAGATTTCTCCGATCGCACAGTAGCAGCGGCAGCGAAACAGGCATGTCCAAAGTTTCACCAGATGTTCCTCCGTGCTTCTCACGTCCGTCTCCATCAAATCAGGATTGTGCACGGCTTCCTACTTGACAGATGACAGATATTCATCCCGGAGTGGCCGCTAGTCGCTGCCGTCGCGCCGCCATCTTCTCTGGATGATTAGGCATATCCAGCAGAAAATTTGCAAAACTTGAATTAAATTAAAACACAGTTGTCATTGTCCAAGATGCCCTGTGATCTTCCAGAGCCGTGGACTCCACATGCTCCGTCTCCACGTGCACCCAGGCATGGAGACAGACTTGGATATTGCCCTTGAACTGAGTGGGAGAGGACGGTTAAAAGCTAACTGCTTTAATGGCTCTGGAGTGCAGACAGAGGTCGATTTCCTTCTCTCCGGAGCATTGAACCAGAAAGCTGTTGTGGTCCCGCTGTTTTTAAAGTTCCAGAGATCAGAACCCGGTTTGTTGTCACTGACGCACGTTGTGAAATTAGTTTTTGTGGCAGCCATGCGGATCGATACATAAAATCACTACGTCGCAAAAAAAAAATAAAGAAATAACGCCGGAGGGTTAGCAGGGTGGTGTGGGTAAATTTGCAGGCCGTTTAGAAATCCGATGGCGGAGGGGAAGTAGCTGTTTGTAAAATGTTGAGTGTTGTCCTTCGGGCTCCCGTACGCCCACCTCGATGGTGAAGGTCTCCAGCTCTTGAAGATATTCTTGGTAGTGAGGAGAGCATCACCGTTGCATCACCATCTGGTATGAGGGGGTGGGGGGGGGGTTACAGCACAGGATTGAAGTAAGTTGCAGAGAGTTGAAAACTTAGTTAGCTCCATCATGGGCACCAGCCTCCATAGTATGCAGGGCATCTTCAAGGAGCAACACCTCAAAAAGGTGGCATCCATCATTAAGGACCCCCACCACCCAGGACATGCCCTCTTCTCATTGCTACCATCAGGGAGGGGGTACAGGAGCCTGAAGACACACACTCAGCGATTTAGGAACAGCTTCTTCCCCTCTGCCATCCGATTTCCGAATGGACATTGAACCCTTGAACACCACCTCACTACTTTTTTTTAAAAAAATTTCTATTTTTGTACTGCTTATTTAATTTAACTATTTTATAATTCATGGTTTTTTCTATTATTATGTATTACATTGTACTGCTGCTGCTAAGATAACACATTTCATGACATGTGCTGGACATTGAACCCATGAACACCACCACACTATTTTCTTGTTTCTACTTTTGCACCACTAATTTAGCTATTTATGGCATCTACCATATGTCCTCAAACTCTTCTTGAAGTATAGGTGCTGGTGTACCTTTGTGATTGAATCAGCGTGTTTGGCCTGCAGTAGCTGGAAGCTGCTCACCCTTTCGACTGCCGACCCCTGGATGAGGGCCGGTGTGGGTTCTCCTCCTCCTCCCTGAAGTCCACTATCAATTCCTTGCTCTTGCTGACGTTGAGGCTGGTCGGTATTGCGACACCACTCAGCCGTCAGATTGAACTCCCTTCCCACGTCACCATCTGAGATTCTGCAAATGGCCTTCGAGCCGCTCCCAGCCACGTGAGTGTCGAGGGAGTAGAGCAGTGGGCGAAGCGCGTAACCCGGAGCTGCGTCTGTGTCGATTGTCAGCGAACAGGAGATATCTGTAGGAGATGTTGGGTGACGTTATCGCAGGCATCAGAGTTCAATTCCGCCATCACCCGTAATGAGCTTGTACATCCTCCCTGTAGAGCAGGTGAGACACCAGGCAAGGTCTCATTTGATTCCAAACAATCAATTTATTGATCATTGTAGAATGTCTCTCTGGTGCTTCCTGCTCCCTCCCCTCTCTCTTTCCCCAACTGTGATCTCCCCTGTCCTTGTTCCCTTCCCACGATATCGTGTTCCACGATAGAGACCCATATTAGAATCAGGTTTATCATCACTCACATAGGCGATGAAATATGCAGAATGTCTATCATTTTGCAGAAAAACAACGCAATATATAAAATCGCTGCAGTGCTGTACAAGAATACCCATGCGTGCAGTGTAAAGAAAGTGTAACTCTGGGGCCAAGGAGCAAAACGCAAAACCAGCGGTCACACACAGCACAAGCAACATAGTAAAATACAGTCCCACAAAACAATCAAGCACTTTCTAGGAGAGGCCCTCTTTATACCACCATCGGAGAGGAGATAGAAACATAGAAAACCTACAGCACAATACAGGCCCTTCAGCCCACAAAGCTGTGCCGAACATGTCCTTACCTTAGAAATTACCTAGGCTTTACCCATAGCCCTCTATTTTTCTAAGCTCCAAGTTTCCACCCAGGAGTCTCTTAAAAGACCCTATCGTATCCGCCTCCACCACCAATGCCGGCAGCCCATTCCATGCGTTCATCACTTTTTGCGTAAAAGAAACTTATCCCCGACCTTCCCCTATACCTATTTCCAAGCACCTTAAAAATATGCCCTCTCGTGCTAGCCATTTCAGCCCTGGGAAAAAGCCTCTGACTATCCACACGATCAATGCCTCTCATCATCTTGTACACCTCTATCAGGTCACCTCTCATCCTCCGTCGCTCCAAGGAGAAAAGGCTGAGTTCACTCAACCTGTTCTTATAAGACATGCTCCCCAATCCAGGCAACATCCTTGTAAATCTCCTCTGCACCCTTTCTATGGTTTCCAAATGCTTCCTGTAGTGAGGCGACCAGAACTGAGCACAGTACTCCAAGTGGAGTCTGACCAGGGTCCTATATAGCAGCAGCATTACCTCTCAGCTCTTAAACTCAATCCCACGGTTGATGAAGGCCAATGCACCGTATGGTGTCTTAACCACAGAGTCAACCTGCGCGGCAGCTTTGAGCGTCCTATGGACTCGGACCCCAAGATCCCTCTGATCCTCCACATTGCCAAGAGTCTTACCATTAATACTATATTCTGCCATTATATTTGACCTACCAAAATGAACCACCTAACACTTATCTGGGTTGAACTCCATCTGCCACTTCTCAGCCCAGTTTTGCAACCTATCAATGTCCCATTGTAACCTCTGACAGCCCTCCACACTATCCACAACACCCCCAACCTTTGTGCCATCAGCAAATTTGCTAACACATCCCTCCACTTCCTCATCCAGGTCATTTATAAAAATCACAAAGAATAGGGGTCCCTGAGGCACACCACAGGTTACTGGCCTCCATGCAGAAAATGACCCGTCTACAACCACTCTTTGACAATAGATAGTAGGTGCAGGAGTGGGCCATTTGGCCCTTCAAGCCTGCACCGCCATTCAATGTGATCATGGCTGATCATTCACAATCAGTACCCTGTTCCTGCCTTCTCCCCATATCCCTTGACTCCACTATCTTTAAGAGCTCTATCTAACTCTTTCTTGAAAACATCCAGAGAATTGGCCTCCACTGCCTTCTGAGGCAGAGCATTCCATAGATCCACAACTTTCTGGGTGAAAAAGTTTTTCCTCAACTCCATTCTAAATGGCCTACCCCTTATTCTTAAACTGTGGCCTCTGGTTCTGGACTCCCCCAACATCGGGAACATGTTTCTTGCCTCTAGCGTGTCCATTCCCTTAATAATATTATTATCCCTTATAAGGACTCCTCCCATCCTGCGCACGGACTGTTTGATCTGCTTCCGTCTGGTAGGCGCTTCAGATCCTTCCAGACTAAGACTAATAGGCACTGGAGAAGTCTTTTCCCTACTGCGGTCACTTTGCTGAACAGTTAACTGCCGGTTAACTGTCGGCTAACTATTACTTGGATTGCACTACCTGTATGTATAATCTATATTTTCATTTATATTTATCATTATTATTGTTATGAGCAGAGAGACAACATCTGCCGGAAGTAAATTCCTTGTATGTGCATAGGTACTTGGCGATTAAAGTCTGATTCTGATATGTTTCAATCAGAAACAAGTTCCTTTGCCTTCGGTGGCAAGCCAGTTCTAGATCCACAAAGCAATGTTCCCTATGCCTCCTTACTTTCTCAATAAGCCTTGCATGGGGTACCTTACCAAATGCCTTGCTAAAATCCATAAACACTACATCTACTGCTCTTCCTTCATCAATGTGTTTAGTCACATCCTCAAAAAATTCATTCAGGCTCGTAAGGCATGACCTGCCTTTGACAAAGCCATGCTGACTATTCCTAATCATATTATGCCTCTCCAAATGTTCATAAATCCTGCCTCTCAGGATCTTTTCCATCAACTTACCAACCACTGAAGTAAGACTCACTGGCCTATTATTTCCTGGGCTATCGCTACTCCCTTTCTTGAATAATGGAACAACATCCTCAACCCTCCAATCCTCTGGAACCTCTCCTGTCCCCATTGATGATGCAAAGATCATCGCTAGAGGCTCAGCAATCTCCTCCCTCGCTGCCCACAGTAGGCTGGAGTACACCCAGTCTGGTCCCGGTGACTTATCCAACGATGCTTTCCAAAAGCTCCAGCACATTGTCTTCCTTAATATCTACATTTTCAAGTTTTTCGGCCCACTGCAAGTCATCCCTACAATTGCCGAGATGCTTTTCCGTAGTGAATATTGAAGCAAAGTATTCATTAAATACCTCTGCTATTTTCTCTGGTTCCATACACACTTTTCCACTGTCACACTTGACTGGTCCAATTCTCTTACGTCTTATCCTCTTCCTCTTCACATACTGTAGAATGCTTTGGGGTTTTCCTTAATCCTGCCTGCCAAGGCCTTCTCATGGCTCCTTCTGGCTCTCCTCATTTCATTCTTAAGCTCCTTCCTGCTAGCCTTATAATCTTCTAGATTCCTATCATTACCTAGTTTTTTGAACCTCTCGTAAGCTCTTCTTCTTGACTAGATTTACAACAGCCTTTGTACACCACGGATCTTGTACCCTACCATCCTTTCCATGTCTCATTGGAACGTACCTATGCAGAACCCCACACAAATATCCCCTGAACATTTGCCACATTTCTTCTGTACATTTCCCTGTTTTCCAATTTTATGCTTCCAAGCTCCTGCCTGATAACCTCATATTTCCCCTTACTCCAATTAAACATTTCCCTAACTTGTCTGTTCCTATCCCTCTCCAATGCTATGGTAAAGGAGATAGAATTGTGATCACTATCTCCAAAATGCTCTCCCACTGAGAGACCTGACACCAGGTTCGTTTCCCAATAGCAGATCCTCTTGTAGACTTATCTACATATTGTGTCAGGAAACCTTCCTGAACACGTCTAACAAACTCCACCCCATCTAAACCCCTTGCTCTAGGGAGATGCCAATCAATATTTGGGAAATTAAAATCTCCCACCACAACAACCCTGTTATTATAACTCCTTTCCAGAATCTGTCTCCCTATCTGCTCCTCGACATCCCTGTTACTATTGGGTGGTCTATAAAAAAACACCCAGTAGAGTTATTGACCCCTTCCTGTTCCTAACTTCCACCCACAGAGTCTCAGTAGACAATCCCTCCATGACTTCCTCCTTTTCTGCAGCCGTGACACTATCTCTGATCAACAGTGCTATGCCCCCACCTCTTTTGCCTCCCTCCCTGTCCTTTCTGAAACATCTAAATAACCATTCCTGCTCCTGAACCATCCAAGTCTCTGTAATGGCCACAACATCATAGCTCCAAGTACTGATCCACGCTCTAAGCTCATCCACTTTATTCATAATACTCCTCGCATTAAAATAGACACATCTCAAACCATCTGACTGAGCGCGTCCCTTCTCTATCACCTGCCTATCCTCTCTTTCGCACCGTCTCCAAGCTTTATTTGTGAGCCAACCTCCCTTTCCTCCGTCACTTCAGTTTGGTTCCCACCTCCAGCAATTCTAGTTTAAACTCTCCCCAGTAGCCTTCGCAAACCTTCCCCGCCAGGATATTGGTCCCCCTCGGACATACCTGCCCCAAAGAAGGCCCCAATCTGAATCCCTGCCCCCTGCTCCAATCCCTCAACCACGCATTTATTCTCCACCTCATTCTATCCTATTCTCACTGTCACGTGGCACAGGCAGTAATCCCGAGATTACTACCTCTCAGGTCCTGCTTCTCAACTTCCTTCCTAACTCCCTGTAGTCTATTTTCAGGACCTCCTCCCTTTTCCTACCTGTGTCATTGGTACCAATATGTACCACGACCTCTGGCTGTTCACCTTCCCACTTCAAAATATCTTAGACGCGATAAGAAACATCCCGGGCCCTGGCACCTGGGAGGCAAACTACCATCTGCGTTTCTTTCCTACGTCCACAGAATCGCCTGTCTGAGTCCCTAACTAAAGAGTCCCCTATCTCTGCTGCCATCCTCTTCCTTTCCCTACCCTTCTGAGCCACAGGGCCAGACTCTGTGCCAGAGACACGGCCACTGTGGCTTCCCCCAGGTAGGCTGTCCCCCCTGCCCCAGGTACAGGAGCCTGAGGAGACGCTGGACAATTTAGGAACAGCTTCTTCTCCGCCATCGGATAAATGAATGGTCCATGAACACTGCCTCACTTTTCGCTCTATTTGCGCTTATTTCTAATAGTAATTCTTTTTTAACTGTATTGGACCAGACAGCTGCCGCAGAATTACAGATTTCCCGGGGTGATGAGGAATTGTTAGTTAAGCTTCATTGTGGCCCTGGCAACCCCGCGTATCCGGGCAGCCTGTCGCCAGGAGCCAGTGCTGTCAGTTGCCAGCCTCGGCAGCCTGTCGTGTGGCACCCAGCCGGGGGCCGTCCGTTGCTGGATTCGCCCCGGGTTCCCGGCATGGCAAGGTTCAAGCTGACACCACCGACAGTGATGCACCTCTCTCTGTGTCAAGACACCAGGGACTCCTTTCGTACCAATCCCACCAATGTTCCGACACCCCCCAAAGCACTAATGTGCCCAAACAACTGTGAGTCGATGGGATTTTAACCCATCTCCAGATCGTTGCTCCGGGTCCTACGATTGTTTGGCCTTTGGGTCAGGTTTATTCCCGTCCCTCCTTCAGATTCACAAGTCAGGTTTCTTGTCATTCAACTATATATGGGTGTACCGTCAAACGAGGCCACGTTTCTCCCTGAACAAGAAGGCACAGCAGCGCCTCCCCTGCCTGACTGCGTTTTACAGGAGCGCCTTTGAGAGCGTCCTGACAGGCTGCATCTCCATCTGGTCTGGGAGCAGCCGAGCGTCAGACCAGAAGAAGGTGAGACTAGAACTAGGGGACGGAGCCTCAAGATTCGGGGGAGTAGATTTAGGACGGAGATGAGGAGGAACTGCTTTTCCCAGAGAGTGGTGAATCTGTGGAATTCTCTGCCCAATTAAGCAGTGGAGGCTGCCTCAGTAAATATATTTAAGACAAGGTTGGATAGATTTTGCACAGTAGGGGAATTAAGGGTGATGGCAGGTAGGTGGAGATGAGTCCATGGCCAGATCAGCCATGATCTTATTGAATGGTGGAACAAGCTCGA
Source organism: Hemitrygon akajei (assembly GCF_048418815.1). NCBI lineage: Eukaryota > Metazoa > Chordata > Chondrichthyes > Myliobatiformes > Dasyatidae > Hemitrygon > Hemitrygon akajei. The sequence goes on along the minus strand of NC_133151.1, from coordinate 2,085,777 downwards.
CAGGCCGGATGGCCGACTGCTGCCCGTTTCTTATGTTTGTATGCAGAGGACTGTGAGAACAGCCGAGAGGATCATAGGGGCCTCCCTACCGTCCATCGGGGACATTTATCAGGAGCAGGGCCCTTAGTATTATCCAGGATCCCACCCGTCCATCCAGCATCCTCTCTGACTTTCCACCATCAGGCAGGAGACTCCGATGCATAAAGACAAGAACGGTCAGGATGGGAAACAGTTTCTTCCCTCAGGCCATCAGGCTTCTGAACTCTCTGTGGTAGTTCGAAATGACAGCAGTTCATCAGTTCTGTATCTGACGGTATTTAATTTGTTTGTTTATGCGTAATTCGTCTGTAGATTTTATCCTTGCTCGCCGAAGTTGCCGCGTGTCAGGGAGGGGAGACTGATGCTGGTGTTTCTGTGCCCAGGCGGAGCTGATGAGCGGCATGATCGAGTACTGCATCGACTTCAACAACGCCTCTGAGGCGCCTCCGGCGCAAGACGCCGTGGCCGCCAAGCCCCCGAAGCCAAAGGAGAAGCGCGGCAAGCTGCGACGGCAGGACAGCGTGGTGTGCAATCGGATCCAGCAGCTCTCGACCATAGACTACGTGGAGGAGGGTACGTTGCCGACTGCTCTCTCCGCGCGGGGGCAAGGGCGACGTGGGGAGTGGCGTGGCTAAACACTACTTCCGCGTCGCGTTGGTCACGGTACCCGCCGGGCGCCTTTCAGAGCGCGAGCGCGCTCAAAAGCCCCGCATGCCTCCCGCGCGTAGGGCACCCAGTCGCGGCGCCAGTGGTTGGCCCCGCGCCCGCGCGCCTGCCACGTCCTTGCCACCAATCTGATCTGTTCGCCGAAGGGCTGTGAACTGATTCGTCTTCAGCGCACACCCCGGTCGCGCAGTTCGCCGTAGAGCTGTGCGGCGCAGAGGGAGGGATAAGGGCCCCCCTCCCCCATCGGCGGCGTGTGGAGCAACCCAGTCCTGAAACCTGTCCCCGCGTCCCAGTCAGTTCCCTTCCGCTAGACTCTTGTTCCACGGTTATGCGTGGAACTCCTCTACGGGCGGTGGGGAGGGAAGAGGAAAGCTGGGGTGCTCCTGCGTCCCTCCTGAATGCTTCGGGACGATTCCCTGTCGAGGCTGAGAGCCCGTGGCGGGCAGCGTGTGGGCACATCCCTGTTGTACCACGTTCTAACGGCAGAGGGCGCTGCTCCATTTCAAAAGCTCCCCCTCCGTTCCAGGCAGTGCAGAAGTCAGCGCAGGCTTGATGTTCTGCCAACGCTGAAATGAAATATGACCTCCGTGGATGTATAAATCTGCCAAGAAACAATAGAACCCGAGCAGAATAAGTAAATTCTAAGCGTTCGCTGTTCTGAATAAGATGATAATTTGGTGATGATTTATTAGCAAAAGTGAAGCGAATGGGAGTAAAGATTCAAAGGTAAGGGGCCAAATGCAGCCCCTTTGAGCGAGGGGTTCCAGCTGTTAGGAAAATAGATCAGGAGCTGGCTTGGGTGACTATGTTTGCGCATTGGCTCCAGCCCCGGGTTAACGTGGTTGTTTGGACTGTCACGGTGCCCCTTCTGTAAGGACTGGCAGTCAGTGCTGGCTTATCCACGCCCGTTACATCGGCAGTGCAGTAGCCTCTGAGGTACCCTGTTAACCGCCGGCATCTCCCTTCTCAAAGTCCTCTCGTCCAGTTGGACGATTTCATGTTTTGGTGCATTCCTGATCCTTGTGTCATCGAGGAGGAATTCCTTTAGGCAGAGAGTGAATCTGTGGAATTCATTGCCGCGGGTGGCTGTGGAGGCCAAGTCTCTGGGTATCTTTAAAGCAGAGGTGGACAGGCTGTTGATCAGTAAGGGAGTCAAAAATTTCGGGGAAAGGAGATTATTGGGGTTGAGAGGGGTAATGAATCGGCCATGATGGAAAGGGCAGGGCAAACTCGATGGGCCGAATGGCCTAATTCTGCTCGTGTACCTTTATGGTCTTGTATGCTGTGAAAATTCCCTGCCTCTGCCCACTGTGGTCCAAATCAGCTACTAAAGGTCTTTACCTCTCTCTCGATGTGTCCCAACGTGATTGCAGTTGGAATTGTGTCTCGGCACGACCGTACCTTTTTCCATAGATCCTGCCAGGCCTGCTGAGCTGCTCCAGCATTTTGTGCGTGCGTGTGGTAATGCCTCAGGAATTGCCTTTTTTAATTGTTGGGAGGGATCTTCCATTCTCTCTTCAGCTTCCTTCTCATGTCCTCCAGCCATCAAGTGGCAGTATTGGGTTGTTTTTTGAGTGTCGGGGACCCTGAACCTAATTAATTTGCTGAATGCCTAAGTGTTGTATCTGTGTAATGAGCGCCCTCCTAATGGCACCGTGGATCGCTCCCTACGTAACTCACTTGTCCATTCATCCCCCCCCCCCATCCCTTCCCACCGATCTCCCTCCTGGCACTTATCCTTGTAAGCGGAACAAGTGCTACACCTGCCCTTACACTTCCTCCCTCACCACCATTCAGGGCCCCGGACAGTCCTTCCAGGTGAGGCGACACTTCACCTGTGAGTCGGCTGGTGTGGTATACTGCGTCCAGTGCTCCCGGTGTGGTCTTTTATATATTGGTGAGACCCGATGCAGACTGGGAGACCGTTTCGCTGAACACCTATGCTCGGTCTGCCAGAGAAAGCAGGATCTCCCAGTGGCCACACATTTTAATTCCACATCCCATTCCCATTCTGATATGTCTATCCATGGCCTCCTCTACTGTCAAGATGAATCCACACTCAGGTTCGAGGAACTACACCTTGGGTAGCCTCCAACCTGATGGCATGAACACTGACTTCTCTAACTTCCATTAATGCCCCTCCTCCCCTTCTTACCCCATCCCTTATTTAATTATTCCCCCTCCTTCACCCCTCTTTTTCTCTCTCTGCCCATCACTCTGCCTGTTCTCCATCTCCCTCTGGTGCTCCCCTTCCCCCTTTCTTTCTCCCTAGGCCTCCCGTCCCATGATCCTTTCCCTTCTCCAGCTCTGTATCACTTTTGCCGATCACCTTTCCGGCTCTTAGCTTCACCCCACCCCCTCCGGTCTTCTCCTATCATTCCGCATTTCCCCTCCCCCTCCTACTTTCAAATCTCTCACTATCTTTCCTTTCAGTTAGTCCTGACGAAGGGTCTCGGCCCGAAACGTCGACAGTGCTTCTCCCTATAGATGCTGCCTGACTTGCTGCGACCTCCACCATTTTGTGTGCGCGATGCTCTGGGTTTCCAGTGCCTGTAGCGCCTCTCGTTTAAGCTAAAGTTGAGCTGCATCTGTCAGATGTACACCGAAATGTACAGCGAAACTCACCGTCTTGCGTCGGTGATGGGCACAGTCCAGCGATTCTGCTGGGCGAGGCCGGCAGGGGTCACCACGTTTCCGGTGCCAGGAAAGCATGCCCGCCATTGGCCCGAACCGTGGGAGGGAACAGGGGTATCGGGAAGGAGCCCATGCAGTCACCGGGGGGGAGGGTAACGCGCAGACTCCGTACACTCAGTAGGAGGAATTGAACTTGCATCGGTGATCGCCTTGTAGCGCCCGCGATGGTGCTAACCATTGTGCTGAGGTGCTGCCTTATCATTCAAATCTCAATCCAGGACACAACGGTTTGGGCGGTAGATTCCTTCGGCTATAGATCACCAGGGAATTTTTGTGATCATATAACAACTTCGTAAAATTACAGATTTATTTAAATTCTTTAAATTAAATTATTTAGATTTATTTAAATTATTTAATTTATTTTTAATTGGATTTAAATTCTTTCTCGAGCTTCCATGCAGTACCACCATCCAGACTCTTGCCCCCCAGGCCACTATTCCAGGTTCTAAAGGTTAACTGGAAGGTGGAGTCGGTGGTGAGGAGGGCAAATGCAGCGTTAGCATTCATTTCATGAGGTTTAGAGCAGGGGTGTGATGCTGAGGCCTTATAAGGGTGGTGAGGCCTCACCTTGAGTATTGTGAGCAGTTTCCTCATCAAGGATGTGCTGGCATTGGAGAGGGTCCAGAGGAGGTTCACAAGGATGATTCCAGGAATGAAAGGGTTATCATCCGAGGAACGTTTGACGGCTCTGGGCCTGCACTCATGAGGACTTGGAAGGATGAGGGGGGATTCTCACTGAAACCTTCCGAATGTTAAAAGGCCTAGACTGAGTAGATGTGGAAAGGATGTTTCCCATGATGGGGGAGTCTAGGACAAAAGGGCACTGCCACAGGATAGAGGGGAAGTCCATTTAAGAGAAATTTCTTTAGCCAGAGGGTGGCGAATTTGTGGAATTTGTCACCACGTGCAGCTGTGGAGGCCAGGTCGTTGGGTGTATTTAAGGCAGAGCTTGATAGGTTCTTGATTGGACACAGGGAGAAGGGAAAATGGACCCTTAAATGGCAGAGCAGGTTCGGCGGGCGGAATGGATTGTGGGTCTTGTGGCACTGCATTGACTGCTTCGCCTTTTGGGAATCCTGCCGCTGTGGCAGACACAGAGTAAGTGCAAGCCCTGTACTCATATTTTCCTTTTCCAGGTAAAGAAATCAAGAGGGTGAAGCCCAAGAGAGCCGCGTCCTTCTTCACGAGGCAGCTGTCCCAGGGCCCGGCCTCTTACAGTGCCGTGGAAGTCGCAGAGACGCTGGAGCAGGGCTGACGCGGTCGACTGAGGTGGCAGCTCCTCTGGGAAGGGAGAATAAATTCTTCGAGAAGACTTGAGGGGTGTGGGGGGGGGGGGGGGAGGGTGGGGATTGAAGCAAAAAGTTTCTGTCAACAGCCAAAAATCCTTCGGAGATTCGAAGAGGCGGCAAGCCCACGGCTGCTGCAAACAATCTCCGAAGCTAAGGTGCCACAGTATTTGGTGATCACCGATACCTAGTGTTGTACCTGGCGCCTGTAGAGACCGTGTTGAAAAAGATTGCAATACGTATAATATATAATCTTTTATTTAAAAAGACAATGAATAGAGATATAGATATGTCGTGTTATATAACGTGCAGCAGTCCCTGCATTTCCTGGTCCTTTAAATTTCTTGGGGGGGGGGTGGGGGGAGAGTATGCATCCCTTTGCTGACGAGGGAAGAATCTCCTCGCTGTCTCCTGCGTCTCTCAGACCTTCCTCATTGAATTCCAAGCTCCATCGTTTCCGACACTAAATAAGCTCTGATTGTGGGGCCACACAGATCTATTGAAGGGTTGAGTGGGGGGGACGGGGAGTGGTTTGATGGAGTAGGAATCACTTTTTTTAAAAAAAAAAAGTAGCACTTGCTGGGTATTTTAAATTGTCAAGCCAAAAGAGAAAGTATTTTAGCCTGTGGAGAAAGGGGCTTTTCGCATCTGCGAGTGAACCGTTGAAGCCTGGTGCTTGCCTTTTTCTTGGTGTTACTAACGTCCAGCATTATCTTTCAGTTCGCTCTTCCGTGGTTCTTGTTTTAAAGCTTTGGATTTATTTTTTTTTCCCGGGACGTCAACAGGAGGGCCAGCAAACTTGAACCCCAGCACCGTTCATGTGAACGTTGAGGTTTGCTTCTGGCCTATGTCAAAAGGCGGCTTGTGGTCTGATCCCCAAGCACTTCACTACATTCCTGATCTTCAGTTCCGACCTCCTTTGCCGCCGCATGGCGACTGATCCTCTTGGGGTGAACGTGCGCGGCTTCGGTCAAGTTCGTGTGTCCCCAGCGTCCCCCAGCCGCAGTTCTGTTTGTGTTTTGCAACCCGCTCCCAGCTTCCGTCAGACCATCAGTAACCAAAAAAAAAACCCCATGGGTTTGGGACGGTGTAGTGGGGATCTGTGATCAGTTCACAGCTTAAATAAACACCCACTCCTATTTAATGCACACCGACAACTTGGGAAAAGTCACAGTTACAAGCTGAAAGTATTTAATCAAAGCTGGGAAGGGTTAAAGGTATTATTTCAATACTGGGGGTTGGTGGAGGAAACATTACATTCCTAATAGACTACTTTCAATGCTGTAAACTTTGCACCGGGAGTTCTGATTCTCCAGCGAATACGTAACGCCCCACTCTACCCTTGGAAAGCTAAAAGACAGAAGTTCTGGACTGCACTGAAATGAGCCCAAAGAAAGCTGCTGGGTGCTCTTTCCATTTCTGATTGCACTACGAAAGGTAACTTGATTCCAGAAGGGTAGTTTTTAGGAGTTTTAACTTTATTTTTAAGTGGTTTAATCTGCTGTGCACAGATCAACGATTTTTGTGGGATGCTCCGACTAATTATTAATGCACATGTTTTAGATTTGCAATGTTTGTATTTCTTTCTACTAATGTGAATTAAAAAAATCAATTTTCTTATAGCTCTTTTGGGTGTTTTTTTTCTGCCCCCCCCCCCCCCCTTCCCCTCTGCAAAGATTGTGCTTGAATTATGAGATCTTCTTCAGTATTAAAGGGACGGTCACTTTTTCTTTTGCTCGTTTACACATTCTGATACAGGTGGCCTTGGATTTCACTGTTAGCTTCCAGCAGAACAACCCCGCCAGTCCCATTATGCTTGGCCTTGCTTTGTTCTCTCAATGCTTCTTCAGTTCCTTTTAACTCAAGAGTTCCCAACGTTTTTTTTTAAAAATTGACATGGACCAATATGGGGATACAGGGTTGGGGATCCCTGTTTTAACCTGGACTGCCAGCAGTACCGACGGGCTTCGTGGCTGCGGATTCACTTTGGTGACTTCGGTTCTGAATGTTTAATCGTTTGCACAAATTGTTCTTTTTTTTCCCCCTCTTCTTGCACGTTTAATGGGTTAGAACCACAGAACACTACGGCGCAGTACAGGCCCTTCAGCCCTCCATGTTGTGCCGACCCATATAATCCTTTAAAAAAAAAGTACTAAACCCACACTACCCCATAACCCTCCATTTTTCTTTCATGTGCCTGTCCAAGAGGCTCTTAAATACCCCTAATGTTTTAGCCTCCACCACCATCCTGGCAAGTCATTCCAGGCACTCACAACCCTCTGTAAAAAAAACTTAACCCTGATGTCTCCCCTAAACTTCCCTCCCTTAATTTAGTACATGTGCCCTCTGGTGTTTGCTATTGGTGCCCTGGGAAACAGGTACTGACTATCCACCCTATCTATGCCTCTCATAATCTTGTAGACCTCTATCAAGTCCCCTCTCATTCTTCTACGCTCCAAAGAGAAAAGTCCCAGCTCTGCTAACCTTGCTTCATATGACTTGTTCTCCAATCCAGGCAACATCCTGGTAAATCTCCTCTGCACCCTCCCCATAGCTTCCACATCCTTCCTATAATGAGGTGACCAGAATTGAACACAATACTCTGTGCGATCTCACCAGAGATTTGTAGTTGCAACATGACCCCTCTACTCTTGAACTCAATTCCCCTGTAAATGAAGCCTAACAACCCATAGGCCTTCTTAACTACCCTATCAACCTGCGCAGCGACCTTGAGGAATATATGGATTTGAACCCCAAGGTCCCTTTGTTCATCCACACTCTTAAGTAACTGACCATTAATCCTGTACTCAGTCTTCTGGTTTGTCCTTCCAAAATGCATCACCTCACACTTATCCGGATTGAACTTTTGATTCATAATTGTCCGGGTTCTATTGGGTTTCTTTGTGGCTGGCTGTAAGGAGGCAGATCTCAAGGTTGTATATCGTACACATACTTCAATAATACTTCAAGGGTAGTTCAGTTAACTCCCCTTCCCTCCCCATGCACCTCTTCAGGAGGATTCCCAGGGGAATTTGCAGGGGGAATATGCGAACTCCACAGGATACTGGAGGACAGGATTGAACCTGGAACTGAGAGAGCGCAGTACGTAATGGCTGCAACCCCCAATGTCACCCCTTAATCCTGCACCAAGAGCTTCTCTCCTTGTCCCTCCCAAGAACACATCCATCTGCCTTTTGGGGGCATGGTGTGCAAGCTGCTTCCACCATCCTTCCTTATGGTGAATCGTAGGTCATGATAAACTCGGTGTGCGTTAATTTCTCCTTCGGTTCTTTTAGTGGCTGCTGGAGAGAAGAATGTACAGTTGAGTTGTAACTCTCGCTTCGGCTAGCGGCTTAACATAGGAGATGACGGCCCCCTGGCCCAGCCAAACTTCTCTCGTTTGGGTGGATACTGCGCGATGTGTCCCCCGTTTCAAATCAGTACCACGACATAACAAACGGTACACAATATGCGATTGAACGATTGAGCTTTATAATTCGCGATTTGACTGTACGGTTAGTAAAGAAAACGGGAAAGAATGGAAAAGGGCCCATTCTCATGAAACAGTGTAATGCTCGATGTTGGAGCTCACTGATAAAAACCCTTTGTCCACCATCCACCTCCTCCGACTATCAGTGACCTTCAGACCCTCGCTCCAAGCCCACTCTGGCGATCTACCGACTCCCGCCGTTCGCGTCTTCTCATTGCTCCCCGGCAAAAGACCGCGAATCCCCGGCTCCCAGACACACAAGAAAGAACAACATCCGACTCGTTGGCTAGCATACCCCGTTATCTCCGGTCATAACCCAAACATTGCTGCTACAGAGAAACCATTACCTCAGCAGTGGAACATTACAGAGAAGCCATTACATTAGCAGTGAAACAGTACAGAATGAAATCCTATCGCCATCTTGTGATTTTTTTTTATTGAAGTTCATCATCAAACAAACATTTCCATAAGATGTATTTCAGACATTGTACATATATATCACAAATCTCCACATAGTATTTATCTGGGGTATACACTTATAGAAAAGAGTGGAAAGAAAAAACAAGCAAAAGGAAAGAACTATGTACAAGTAGGGAGTGACTTTTTTTTTACAACAGATTCATTGATTTGTGAGAATAAAATTCAGGCCTATGAGGCATTATGTAGTTAAACCATTTTTCCCAGTATGAATCAAATTTTTCCAGCTTATGATTAACAGATGCTGTTATCTTCTCCATTTTGTAAATGTCCATTGTAATTTCCATCCATGCATTTAAAGTTGGGCTCTCCTGTGATAACCATTTCCTATATGACGCTCAATGGAAAAACATTGAGGAGCGGGTACTTCCCATCCCCATACAAGCAATTTTGGCTGATAACAACCTGCAGAGGTACTATTGATAACCCATGGGTGAAATAGACTCGTAAAATATGGAAAACTACTATAAAAGAATATAATCTAGAGGGAGATATTGCAATTCTTAAATGGTGTGCATATGACTTGGATTTTACGCCGAATAAACTGGATGCTAGATTTAAGGACTGGACAGCTAAAGGAATAACAGTTTTTTGCAACATAATGAAAGAAGGAACACTGCTCAGTTTTGAAATTCTTAAAGAGAAACACTTATTAGAAAAACAAGATTTTTATCGGTATTTACAGATGCGACAGTATGTTAATAAGACGCTTAAAAATGTAACCAAGGCAAGTGCATGCTTGATAGAGCTATTTAGAAAAGCATATAATTCAGATAATGGTAGTAGAATCATTTCAAGCATGTATAAGGGTTTGTCAAATCTTAAAACACATTCGACTTCATACATTAAAACAAAATGGGAGAAGGAAGAAGGGATAATTATATCTGAGGAAGAACGGACAATAAGTCAAGTCACTTTTATTGTCATTTCGACCATAACTGCTGGTACGGTACATAGTAAAAATGAGACAACGTTCCTCCAGGACCATGGTGTTACATGACACAGTACAAAAACTAGACTGAACTATGTAATAAAAAAACAATAGAGAAAACTACACTAGACTACAGACCTACACAGGACTGCATAAAGTGCACAAAACAGTGCAGGTATTACAATGAATAATAAACAGGACAATAGGGCAGTAAGGTGACAGTCCAGGCTTCAGGTATTGAGGAGTCTGATAGCTTGGGGGAAGAAACTGTTACATAGTCTGGTCGTGAGAGCCCGAATGCTTCGGAGCCTCTTCCAATAATATGGAGGTATCAATGGAAGTGTACCAGTTCACAGAAATGGAGGGAGTTTGGATGGAAAAACTTGATATTTTATTACACCCTCTCAGAAATCCCATTATGATAGTAACCTCCCCGTTTGCAGGAGAAATTGTGGAAGTCAAAATGCAAATCATTATCATATTTTTTGGGACTGCCCCGTTATCAAAGACTATTGGAGTGGGATACACAATGCCCTTCAAGACATCTTTAAATGTGAAATACCCTTAGAAAGTAAGACCATATATTTTCGATATATACCTCAAGAATGGTTGAAAAGAGATAAATATTTAATGAATGTACTGCTGGTGGCTGGTAAGAAGACCCATTGCCATTTTGAACGGTAGTGTTGGATCTCCCTCCGTGTGTCCTGTCTGTCTCGACTGACTGAACCTCCAGCCTTGCTCTCCCTGATGTGTAGTCTGCAACCTTTCCCCCACCAAATGCCTCCCCGACTTTAATTTGCAAAAGCAGAGCTGTCTGCAAATCTCAGCTCACCCACCCCCCACTTCAGCCCAGGGCACCTGTCGGATCACTGGAACGGCGACGGAAAGAAAGCTGACCGATCACAGCAGCAAGATACAACTTACTGTGTATAATATATTCCCATTTTTTTACCTGTTCATCACACTTTAATAACTTGGTACGCTGCCCCGTTTCATGTCGTAAGGCTGCGCCATGTTCCATGGATTAAACGTAGGAGGTTTCGACAGGCTGATTAAGGCCTCTGTCGGTCAGGGTCGACCATGGATGGCTGCGTCCCAGCTGTCTAGAAACCCAATCCATACGATAAGGAGAGCGAGCTGTTGCCCATGTAGCAAGCTCCCCCTCTCCACGCGTCTGATGAGCCCGAAGGGACGTCAGAGACCAATACAGGTTGGGTGCCAGTCGGCGTCGAACTCCACGTCGGACTGCCTCAGCGACTCCAGCTGCAGGTTTGTTGTTCCCCCCTCGGGGTTCACCCCCCCGAAGCCTCCCCCGCGAGTGGGTACGGCCGCAAGGCAGCGGAGGTTTGAGATCAGAGTTTTCCTTCTCGTGGACGAGCAGCGAACCACGGCTGATGCGCCCCATCCTCCCGGAGCGACTGGTTTTAACCCGGCTTCCCACCTTCAGTAGAAACGGTCCGGCCGGGCTTAGCGGCTGAGCCGCTATTTGAGATGCACGTCATTGGGAGTATTTAATAGGTAGTGGGAGCTTGTCCCCATTGCCACCCCCAGCCATGACAACCTCAAAGAACCTACAATGGGGTATATGGTCAGGATGTGGGCAGGAAAGTGGCAAATGGAGTTCAGTCTTAGGAAGTGAGAAGTGGCACAATTTGGAAGATTGAAAATGGAGTACGAGGTTAAGGGAAGTGGTCTCTAACAGTGTAGAGGATCCTGGGGCTCCATGTCCATGGATCTCAAAGTTGCCACACAAGGCGACAGGGTGGTTAAGAAGGCATATAGTGTGCTTGTCCCCCATTAGTCGATGGGGTGGGGGGAGAGAGGCAGGATTGAGTTCGAACTGCGAGGTTAAAAACTCTGGTCAGACCACGCCTGGGTGTGTTGTGTCCAGTTCGGGGTCACCTCTTTGTAGGGGACGATGTGAACGCATTGGAGAAGGGTGCGGAGGAGGTTTGCCAGGATGCTCCCCGGATCCGGGGCGGTACGACAGCGCCGCGGTCAGCACGACGCTTTACGGTACCGGCGACCCGGGTTCAATTCCCGCCGCTGCCCGTGAGGAGTTTGCACGTTCTCTCCCCGTGACCGCGTGGGTTTTCCTCCGGGTGCCCCGGTTCCCTCCCACAGTCCAAAGACGTACCGGTTAGTTGGTCATTGTAAATTGTCCTGTGATTAGGCTCAGGTTAAATCGGGGTGGGTGGTGTGGCTCAAAGGGCCCATTTTGTGCTGAATCTCAATTAATAAACAAAGCTCTTGTGAGGAAAGAGATGATTTATTGATCCCAGAGGAAATTACAGCGTCACAGTAACATTACAAGTGCACAGATATAAATATTAGGGGAGAAGTAGAAAGAATAAAAAATAAGTTACCACAAGCAGTCTAACAGGAGGGGGCCATCACTTCCCCGGCTGTAGGTTGACTCATTACGGAGCCTAACTCGGCCGAGGGTAAGGATTACCTCGTATATCGCTCTTTGGAGCAGCGCAGTTGTCTCAGTCTGTTACTGAAAGTGCTCCTCTGTTCAACCAAGGGTGAGAAACATTGTCCGGAATCGCCAGGGTTTTCCGTCGGGTCCTTTGTTCTACCGCGGCCTCCAGTGTGTCCGGTTTGACTCCTATAATAGAACCAGGCCTTTCCAATCAGTTTATTGAGCCGGTTGCCATCTCCTGCGTCAGTGCCATTGCCCCAGCACACCGCCGCGTGGAAGACTGTACTGACGGCGACGGTGAAGGAGAGGCCCGCAAACTCAGGACCTCATCGGGAAGCAGAGGCGACCGCTCTAGGCGGCGGAAGGGGGTGGGAGCTCGGGCGTTTCCCTTTGGAGCGGAAGAGCACGAGGGGCGGCTTGTATACGAGTATGAGAGGCGCAAATCGAGCGGGCGGCCAACCTCCTCTTCCCAGATGGCCAGTGCCCGAGGTCATCCTTTCGAGGTGAGTGGTGGAAAGTTTGAGGGAGAAGTCAATTTGTTTTACACGGGGATCTTTATACTTAGGATGTACTACCAGGGGAGGTGGTAGAGGCCAATGCAAAGGGGGCATTTAAGAGACTTGGACAGAAAAATGAAGGGTTATGAGCTATTTAGGAGGTGAGGGTTAATTGACTGGGGAGAAGGCACAGGATACTGGGCTGAATGGCCTGTATGTATATTTTTTTACTGAGTTAAGTATTGTATGTAATTAGTTTTGCTACAACAAGTGTATGGGACATTGGAAAAAAGTTGAATTTCCCCATGGGGATGAATAAAGTATCTATCTATCTATCTATCTATCTATCTAAAGATAACCCACGGGAAGGTATTGACTCAGAGCCGAGTCAAAGTTTCATTCAGGGATTTGCTTTGAGGTCGGATTTAGTGGCATGTTTGTCATACAATGGCGAAAAGTAAAACAGAAACTGAGAGGGGGGATTAGAAGAGCTGAAAGCAACAAGGTATGAGAGAGCGTGTAATTTGAGCACTTGTTGACATGAAGTCCTGGATGCTTTCGTAAGGCGATGAAGAAATGGCGCACGAGATTCTGTTGCTTGCCCCGAGGTCGAAGAAGGGCTGCGTTTGGCCGAGCAGCCGCGAGTGGAGAAGCGGCCTCCTCCCGGTGAGGGTGGTGTTCATTTTCAGAGGGAGCCTTCGGCGTGCACAGCGAGTTTGGGTTGGGACTGCACCGGGGTGAAAAGTTTTCGGGGGGAGTTGCGAGGGGAACTTGTTTCGCTCGGAGTGCGGAGCGCAAGCGGTGCGTGCGAGCTCGAGTTCGACGTTTAAGAGAGGTTTGGATAGGGAGGGGAACGGAAGGCTGTGGTCCCGGTGGAAGTCGATGGGAGTAGGCAGCTCAAGTGGGCCGCCATGCACTAGATGGGCCGAAGGGCCAGTTTCCTTGCGGTACTTTTCTATGCTCAAAAGCACCCGGCAAATTTCCTTTTAGAAGTGCCTTTCCTGCATTGACAGAGTATATTAAGTACTCAATGATAGAGGTTTACAAAATAACGAGGGGTCTGCAGTGCCACGCAAAAGTCTTGGCCGACTCCCGCCCCCGGCATTCCTGCCCTGCACCCCTCCTGCGGCGCTCCACCCTCGCCGTTCCCAGCACCCTTTGCTCCCGCCAGATTTCCGCTCCACGTGCAGAAGTCTTGGGTGCCCGAGAGAGAGGGAGAGATGTACCTTTAAGACTCTTACACAGCACTGTAGATCAGGTAAATGCAAGCAGGCTTCACCCCCACCCCCCCGGCTGAGGTCGTGCGAGGCTAGAGGTCATGGGTTAAAGGTGAAAGGGGAAATCTGAGGGGGGAGCTTCCTCACTCAGAGTGGGGTGAGTACGGACGGAGCTGCCAGCAGTGGCGGTGCATTTCAACACTTCAGAGAAATTTGGGTAGGTACTCGGACGGGAGGGGTGTGGGCCAGGTGCAGGTTCTTGGGACTCAGCAGGCGAACAGTTGGGACGCGTTAGCTGGGCCGAAAGGCCTGTTTTTTTTTGCTTGTAGTGATCATTTGCGGGCGTTGGGGAGGAAAGAGTTAAAGAATTCTTCGCGCAAGAGGTGGTGGACACCTATGAAGCTGTAACCTTTGCCCACAAACGATGCTCCGAATAGGAGATCATCGAAGCTCCACTCGACAGGCTAAACAACCACCTCCCTGCTGCCTCAGGGTTATAAGCTTTCCCTTTTGGAATTTTGAAAGCTTGTTTTCTCCCCCTTCACCTCCAACAGATCAAACCTTCTGAAACTTTTGTTTGGGCAGGTTTCCTGCTTGAAATGTTTACCGACCCTGGCCTCCCTGTTTAACCTCGCTTTCGATTTCCTCGTTAAGACTGAAGATCGTCGGTCATCGAGGGAGCCGCCGCGGAGAAAGTCATGATCTTATGGTTTGAGTCGAGACGAGAGCAGGTGGCTTCCGTAAACTCACAAGCTGTTAATTCAACAAATAACGAACAGAGCTTCCCCGATTTCTGGCTCCATGTCCAATTGAAAATCTCCATTACTTTATGGCAGCTGCTTTAGTGAGTATTCAGTTATGTTTTAAACGGATATGGAGTCGGCTCTTCTGGCCCTTTCTAGCGTTGCTGGCTTTGCAGGAGGTGCAGAGGAGGTTCACCAGGTGATGCACCATCAATAACTCACTCTGAGACGTAAGAAGCGAGGTATCGGCTTTTATTGACTGGAAGAATGAACAACACTACATCCTGGAGAATGAGGCCGGGCTCAGGCTCAATCGCCTTTATACAGGGGTCTGTGGGAGGAGCCACAGGAGCAGTCAGCAGGGGGTCTGTGGGAGGAGCCACAGGGGCAGTGGGTCTGTGGGAGGAGCCACAGGAGCAGTCAGCAGGGGTCTGTGGGAGGAGCCACAGGAGCAGTCAGCAGGGGTCAGTGGGAGGAGCCACAGGAGGTGTCAGCAGGGGGTCAGTGGGAGGAGCCACAGGAGCAGTCAGCAGGGGTCTGTGGGAGGAGCCACAGG
The DNA here is from genome assembly GCF_048418815.1 of Hemitrygon akajei. Taxonomy (NCBI): domain Eukaryota; kingdom Metazoa; phylum Chordata; class Chondrichthyes; order Myliobatiformes; family Dasyatidae; genus Hemitrygon; species Hemitrygon akajei. Next base: position 2,070,753 of record NC_133151.1, on the reverse strand, counting down.
AGCAGTCAGTGGGGGTCAGTGGGAGGGGCCACAGGAGCAGTCAGCAGGGGGTCAGTGGGAGGGGCCACAGGAGCAGTCAGCAGGGGGTCAGTGGGAGGAGCCACAGGAGCAGTCAGCAGGGGTCTGTGGGAGGAGCCACAGGAGCAGTCAGCAGGGGTCAGTGGGAGGAGCCACAGGAGCAGTCAGCAGGGGGTCAGTGGGAGGAGCCACAGGAGCAGTCAGCAGGGGGTCTGTGGGAGGAGCCACAGGAGCAGTCAGCAGGGTCTGTGGGAGGAGCCACAGGAGCAGTCAGCAGGGGTCTGTGGGAGGAGCCACAGGAGCAGTCAGCAGGGTCTGTGGGAGGAGCCACAGGAGCAGTCAGCAGGGGTCTGTGGGAGGAGCCACAGGAGCAGTCAGCAGGGGGGTCTGTGGGAGGAGCCACAGGAGCAGTCAGCAGGGGTCTGTGGGAGGAGCCACAGGAGCAGTCAGCAGGGGTCTGTGGGAGGAGCCACAGGAGCAGTCAGCAGGGGTCTGTTGGAGGAGCCACAGGAGCAGTCAGCAGGGGGTCTGTGGGAGGAGCCACAGGAGCAGTCAGCAGGGGTCTGTGGGAGGAGCCACAGGAGCAGTCAGCAGGGGTCTGTGGGAGGAGCCACAGGAGCAGTCAGTGGGGGTCAGTGGGAGGGGCCACAGGAGCAGTCAGCAGGGGGTCTGTGGGAGGAGCCACAGGAGCAGTCAGCAGGGGTCTGTGGGAGGAGCCACAGGAGCAGTCAGCAGGGGTCTGTGGGAGGAGCCACAGGAGCAGTCAGTGGGGGTCAGTGGGAGGGGCCACAGGAGCAGTCAGCAGGGGGTCAGTGGGAGGGGCCACAGGAGCAGTCCAGACAGGTATATGTAGTTCACCACACCAGGCTGATTCTAGAGATTGCGGGGGGTGGGGGTGGGGGGGGGGAGGCGGTGTTGGTATGAGGAATATGAGGAGATAATTGAAGTCTGCTTGAAGCAGGTAGACCGCCGAAGCGAGCGGTTAAAAAATCTCAGTGATCCCAGCTGCCGCGTCTGGGCCGTGCGTTCACCCTCCTGAGCGATGCCCTCGTGTTGGCCTCAGAGCGAAATCGTCAGGGGCCGTGGGAGTCCATGAAGGTGCCTCCATGTGTTGTCGGTCGAAGCCAGCGTAAAAGGCACTGAATTGACTTCATTACTTACACCCTTCACATACGTGAGGAGTAAAAAATCTTTACGTTACACCTCCGTCTAAATGTGCAATTTATAGTGATTTATAAGAAACAGTACGTGCAACAGGACAGTCAATATAACACAGAAGTACAGTTGTGTCAGCGCGAGTTAAGCAGTCCGATGGCCCGGTGGAAGAAGCTGTCCCGGAGCCTGTTTCCCTTGTTCTCTTGAGAAACAAGGGAGAATCTGCAGATGCCGGAAATCCAGAGCAACACACACACACACACACACGCACGCACACACACACACACACACGCACGCACGCACGCACGCACGCACGCACGCACGCACGCACGCACGCACGCACACACACACACACACACACACACACACTCACGCACACACACACACACACACACACTCACGCACACACGCACACACACACTCACGCACGCACACACACACACTCACGCACACACACACACTCACGCACACAGGCACACACGCACACACACACTCACGCACACACACACTCACGCACAACCACACACACTCACGCACACACACACACTCACGCACACACGCACACACACTCACGCACACACACACACACTCACGCACACACGCACACACACACACACGCACACACACACACACACTCACGCACACACGCACACACACACACACTCACACACGCACACACACACACTCACGCACACACACACACACACACTCACACACACACGCACACACACACACTCACGCACACACACACACACACACACACACACACTCACACACTCACACACACACACACACACACGCACGCACGCACGCACAATGCCGGAGGAACTCAGCAGGCCAGGCAGCATCTGTGGAAAAGAGTAAACAATCGGCGTTTTAGGCCGAGACCCTTCGGCAGGGATTGGAGAGAGAAAGCAAAGATGAGTAGGTTTAAAAGGTGTGGGAAGGGGAGAGAGAAACACGAGGTGAAACCGGGTGGGGGGGAGGGATGAAGTAAAGAGCCGGGAAGTTGATTGGCGAGAGTAATGGAAAGCCACGGAAGAAAGAAAAGGGGGGAGGAGCCCCAGAGGGAGGTGAGGTGAGAAAATGGTGAGGGGGGGTTGCAATTACCAGAAGTCGGAGAAATCAATGATCAGGTTGGAGGCTACCCCAGACGGAATATAAGGTGTTGTTCCTCCAACCTGAGTGTGGCTTCATCACGAGAGCGGAGTAGGCCGTGGATGGACATATCGGAACGGGAATGGGAAGTGGGAGAGCCCGCTTGTTCTGGCAGAAGGCATCGAGCTCGCCTGGGAGCGAAACCTCGTGGCGTTGCCTGGTCTCACTTGGCGGGTGACGACACTCAAGCCCTGCCACGGCTGGCGAGCATCCCTTAGTGATCCGAGTTTGGTCTGGAGTTGTTACCTCGCATGCAAGATGGCTTTCTGGAGGCTATACCCGGACCTCTTGCTCACCAGAGCTAAGCCCTTGCTAATCGTGGTGCTCCATACCTTGAGTGCATGCTTGGCGGTAAGTAACCTGCAGGCGGGGTCATGGAGGGGTAAATACTTAATCAGCTGATGTTCCAGGTCAGGGAAATCAAGATTGCTACGTCCAAGCACCATGAAGTGTTTGTCATGCCTTTCTCAAATATGCTACAGATTGATCAGTCCAGTGGATTGAGAACCGGTCGAGCCGGTTTTGGCCAGCCCAAACGTGCACCGCTCCCTTACCAGAACTCAGTGACCGAGATTCACTTCAATACGTGCATTTAATGCCAGTGATTAACGCAATATGGAGAAGAAAGCCTTTAGCTCCGAGTGGAGTCATGGGGGACGCCGTCGGGACCCCGTGTTTTTTTTTAGCGGGCTTTCCTGCTTTTACGAGGCCGAGTCGCCGCCTCGACGCTCGACCCAGCCCGGACGGAGAGCGTGCAAGGGGGCCGGCTGGATTCGAACCCGGGAGCCTTCGCTCCGGAGTCCGGCGCTGACGCCGCTACGCCGCCAGCCGGCCACGTATACAATATACACCCTGAAATTCTTCTCCTTCACAACCATCCACGAAAACAGAGCGCCGCCAAAGAATGAATGACCGTCAAATGTTAGAACCCCCCCCCCCAAAGTTGCCCGCCAGCTCCCCCCTCACAGGTATAAGCAGCAGCAAAGTGACGAGCCCCCCCCTCCCACCAGCAAAAAAAGCATCGGTGCCCCCCCACCGAGGGACTCGAGCGTGCAGCAAAGCATCAATAAGACACGGACTTTCACTCCCCCGAAGTCGTCTTGTTCACCCGGTAATTCGACACACCGCAGGCTCTCTCTCTCCCTAATAAGGGAAAAAGAGGTGGCTCCATTTCACAGCGAGAGGGGAGGCATAGCAAATCAGCCCGCTGACCTACAGTGTTAAAAGTCGGTTGTGTTGTTTATTCCGAGCACTGTGCCCGAAGAACCTGGGCCTCTGGGCATGCCGCCGGCTCGCTACTGTCGATCTTCCGCGCACTCCCACGACGCATCAGGCGGCGGCGCCAGCCTCGAATCCGCCCGCCTCCAGAGCCACGGAAATCCGGCACCCGGAAGGCGCGCTGGTCTTCCGGGCCGCGTCCTCGGCGTGTCGAAAAGCGGCCGGTCGCGAGGCCCCGAGGGCGGGTCCCATTCCCGCAAAGAACCGAAGTCAGCGCCTAACTCCGGGTCAGGGTCTGCAAGAGAACCTCGAAAGGGAAGAGAAGAGACGTTAAAGATATTAATTTATCATCAGAGCATGTCTAAACGATTACAAAGCGAGAAACCCAACTCAACCCAATAAAAGGCCGACTCTCAACGTTGACCAACACCAGCTGCTTATGTCGAGTTCGCGCACACTTGTGACGCCGCGGGCTTCCCCTTCCCTCTCATTGTATAACGGATCCGATTCAATGAGGGAGCTTAAGGTAAAGGAACCCTTAGGGGACAGATCATGAGATGATGTGCAAGGGGGAGGGGCGAATTGCCCCTCCGACATGGAAGTGTGTGTGTGTGTGTGTGTGTGTGTGTGTGTGTGTGTGTGTGCGTGTGTGTGTGTGTCTGTGTGTGTGTGTGTGTGTGTGTGTGTGTCTGTGTGTGTGTGTGTGTGTGTGTGTGTCTGTGTGTGTGTGTGTGTCTGTGTGTGTGTGTGTGTGTGTGTGTGTGTGCGTGTGTGTGTGTGTCTGTGTGTGTGTGTGTGTGTGTGTGTGTCGTGTGTGTGTGTGTGTGTGTGTGTGTGTGTGCGTGTGTGTGTGTGTGTGTGTGCGCGCGTGCGCGCGCTGTGTAAGGGTGTGTGGAAGTCATTATGTTCTACCTGTTGGATTTCCCTGCACGCTCAAGTTAATGGGCCCCCCCGTGTGTGGGTGAGGGATAGAATCTGGGTGGGGTGAATGGATCGTGGGGAAAATACAGTCGGATGGAAGTAGAGTCGGTGGGAATGAGACTCTGGGATCAACGTCGCCTCCCGGATGTCAGGGTTGTCTTTGATCGGGTCCACGGCATTCTGAAAGGGCGGGGGGAGAAGGGAGGAGGTCCTGAAGGGAGAACGTAGCAAGCTAGGTCGAAAGCTGAAAAGCAGGGCCTCAAGGATAGTGATCTGGATTGCTGCCTGTGTCACCAGGGAGGGTAGGAGCAGGATGGGCCTGGCAGGGTTTCAGATTTCTGGGTCACTGAGATCTCTTCTGGGGAAGGTACCACCCAACCAGAACGGGTGTGGGTTACGCCTGAACTTGAGCGGGCCAACGTCCTGGCGGGCAGGTTGGCGAGCACGGATGGTGGGCGCCTAAACTAGACGGAGAAGATGGCGGCGCGACTCAGCAAGCAGCGGCCACTCCGGGATGAATATCTGTCATCTGTCAAGTAGGAAGCCGCGCACAATCCTGATTCGATGGAGACGGACGTGAGAAGCACGGAGGAACATCTGGTGAAACTTCGGACATGCCTGTTTCGCTGCCGCTGCTACTGTGCGATCGGAGAAATCTCCGGAGAGGAAGGCCCCGAATCCTCGGCTTTGTCTGTTGCTTGGCGGCCGGGGCCGGGGTCGAAGCGCTCAGCAGAGACGGTGCTGGGTGTCGGAGGGCTGGTCGGAGGCTCGAAGTGTTTCGGACGGACTCGGAGTTGGCTGTGGTCGGATGCTTCCAGAGGCTGCATCGGGAAGTTTCCAACGCTGGAGGTTCATGGCAGGAAGAGTTTTTCTTCCTTCTACCGTCTGCGTGAGATGATGGGCTGTTGGGGACTTCGAGACTTTCATTTACCGTGCCCATGGTCTGCTCTTTCTCACATTACGGTATTGCTTTGCACTGTTGTAACTGTATGTTATAACTATGTGGTTTTTGTCAGTTAGTCTTGGTCTGTCTTGTGTTTCTGTGATATCATACTGGAGGAACATTGTATCATTTCTTAATGCGTGCATTACTAAATGACAATAAACGAGGGCTGAGTTTCCTCACAATCTGGAAAAAAAATTGGCAAGGGGGTGGGAACCGGAGTGACAGGACAGAGATTTGGCGGCCAAACTATGGGAAAAGGTCAGACAGTAGAGTACCCTTTTTAACTAGTAAGGAAGCAGGTCCAGTCGCAAACTAGAGAAAACTTGCAGCTGCTGGAAATCCAGAGCAACACGCACAAAACGCTGGAGGAACTCAGCAGGCCAGGCAGCGTCTATGGAAAAAAAGTACAGTGGACATTTCAGGCTGAGACCCTTTGGCAGGGCTTAACAGTTTGGAAAATTGAGTGTAATTTTTACTGTTATGCTGTATGTATTTCATTTAGCAGTTCCTTACGAGCTGTCTGTTCTGTCTTCAGCTTGTTGGGGTCACTGTTGAAGATAAGGAATGGAGAGATTTGTTTGCCATCCAATTAGGATGGTCGGTTTAAAAGGAGGTTTCTCTGGTGAGGGACACTAAGTTTGCCCTCGGACACTTTTGTTCGAGAGGAGACGAACAGGGAAGATGCAGGAGAGAAGTGGTCGCAGGATTTGACCCGGGACCGTGACTCAACGAAGCCAAGGGCGAGATCGATTGAAGATCGGAGACCATGGAGAAACGGTGAGCTCCAACTTGTGCACATTTGACTGTTTCATTAAAATGGGCCCTTTTCTCATTTTTTTTTGTTCTTTTCTTCACTCACCCTTCGGTCGATTTAAGTTCCATAAAGGTGAAATCTTTTAGTCGTAGGCGGAGTGCTGTCTGTTACTCTGTGGCACTAATTTGTAACTGGGCAGCGTCCACACAAACGAGGGGTTTGGGTTGGGGAGGGCGCCTCATTCTCTCGGAGTTTGGCGGGGCTGGAGGTTGTCTCCCCTTAGACTTGTGCAGCCGGGGGAGGGGGGGTGGTTTCATGAGGAAAATGTTAAAGGGAAGGAGAGTGCAGGAGGGTTTACGAAAGTCTCCAGATGACATAAAAAGACAAAGTTTAGAAAGGGATAAGAATTCGACGTCCGGAGTCAAAACTGGAAAGGGTGATGACTGCACTCAGTGCACAGGATAAGGTAGGTGTGTCGTTGTGGGCCTCACTGAGTCCTGGTTGAAAGGAGACCACGAGTGGGAACTTGACATCCGAGCAGATACACATTTGCAGTGGGAGGACAGGCTCTGCTGGTGGAAAAATAAAATCAAATCCTTAGAAATCGGATTGGCTGCACAGTAGAAATCCTTATGGGGCAGTTAAGGAACTCATTGAAAAGTTTTTTTAAAAGTTTGTATGAAATCATACAGGGCTCAGAGCAGTATCTAGGCACGGTAAGAAGGCAACGTTATGATCGTCATCATTTCAATGTGCAGGTAGATTGGAAAAGTTAGGTTGATGATGGATTCCAAGGAAAGGGAATCCGTAGAATGCCTACGGGATGGCCTTATAGGGCATCTTTTGGTTGAGCCCATTAGGGAAAAGACTATTCTGGATTGGGTGTTGTGTATTGAATCAGATTTGATTAGGGAGCTTAAGGTAAAGGGACCCTTAGGAGGCAGTGATCACGATGTGGTAGAACAGTTTGAGAGGGAGATGCTAATATCAGATGTATTATGGAGGAGGCAAAGGCATGAGAGAGGAGTTGGCCGAAGTTAATTGTAAGGGAACACTAGCAGGTATGATGGAAGACAGAGGTATGGTGGGTGAGGTTTCTGGGAGCAATTTGCAAGCCGCAGGGAAGATTCATCCCGAAGAGGTACTCTAAAGGCAGAATGACAAGGGAAATAGACCATCTCGTAGGCGTTCTACGAATTCCTTGGAATCCAGCACCAGCCTAACTTTTCCAATCTACCTGCAAATCAAAATTCCACCATGACGATCATAACATTGCCCAAAAGCAAAACAGAGGGCATGTAATATTGCAAATATTAGTGGGAAGCTAGGACCTCTTGAAAACTCACGGGAGACAACTTGAAAAGCAATTAAGAGCGAAAAGATGAAATATGAAGGTAAGGTCATAGGTTATAGTAAGGTAAGGTAAGGTTATAGAGTTGACGTGAATAGGCTGTTTCCATTGAGAGTAGGGGAGATTCAAACGAGAGGACATGATTTGAGAGTTAGGGGGCAAAAGTTTAAGGGAAACACGAGGGGGTATTTCTTTACTCAGAGAGTGATAGCTGTGTGGAATGAGCTTCCTGTAGAAGTAGTAGAGGCCAGTTCAGTTGTGTCATTTAAGGTAAAATTGGATAGGTATATGGACAGGAATGGAGGGTTACGGGCTGAGTGCAGGTCAGTGGGACTAGGTGAGAGTAAGAGTTCGGCACGGACTAGAAGGGCCGAGATGGCCTGTTTCCGTGCTGTAATTGTTATATGGTTATATGGTTATAAGGTCAGATGATACAATTTTTTTTCCAGATATATTAATCATAGGAGACGCAAGAGTGGATATCAGACCACTGGAGAATGATGCTGGAGAGATAGTAACGGGGGAGAAAGAAATGGCAGATGAACTGAATAAGTATTTTGCATCAGTCTTCACTGTGGAAGACACCAGCAATATGCCAGAAATTTGAGTGTCGGGGGCAGAAGGGAGGGTAGTCGCTATTATGATGGGAAACTGAAAGTTCTGAAGGCAGATAAGTCTCCTGGACCTGAGGTACTACGCCCCAGGGTTCTGAAAGGCGTGGCTGAAGAGATCGTGGAGGCATTAGTGATGACCTTCTAAGAATCAATAGATTCTGGAGTGGCCCTGGAGGACTAGAAAATTGCGAACGTCATTCCACTCTTCAAGAAGGGAGGGAGGCAGAAGAAAGTTAAATCATAGGCCAGTTAGCCAGACCTCTGTGGTCAGGAAGGTGTTGGATTCGATTAAGGACGTGGTCTCGGGGTATTTGGAGGCACATGATAAAATAGGCTGAAGTTTCCTTATAGTTTCCTTAAGGGGAAATCTTGCCTGACATATCTGTTGGAATTTGAGGAAATAAAAGGCGGGATAGACTAAGAGTTAGTGGATGTGGTACACTTGGATTTTCGGAAGGACACACGAGGCTGCTAAACAAGATAAGAGCCCAAGGTGTTACAGGAAAGATACTAGCGCGGGCAGAAGATTGGCTGGCCGGCAGGAGGCAAAGTGGGAATAAAGGGGGCCTTTTCTTGTCGGCTGCCGGTGACCGATGGTGCTCCGCAGGGGTCGCTGTTGGGACCGCCTCTTCTCTCGTGGTACGGCAAGTGATCCGGAAGATGGGATTGACGGCCCTGTGGCCAAGCTTACGAGGAGATGGAGGTCGCGGGTAGCGCTGATGAAGCAGCCAGCCTGCGGGAAGGACGTGGGCAAATTATGAGGACGGGCAGAAAAGTGGCAGATGGGATGCAGCGTAGGGAAGTGTGCGGTCGTGCACTTTGGTAGAAGGAATGAAGGTCTGGGCTTTTTTAAACAGAGCAAATTGGGAGTGAGAAGTGCAAAGGGGTTTGGGAGTCCTTCTGAAGGGGGCTGGAAAGATAAGAAGGCAAACGCAATGTTAGCATTCATTTCGTGAGGAGTAGGATATAAAATTAAGGATGCAATGATGAGGCCAGACTGCACTTGGAATATACATAGAAGATAGAAATCTGCAGGACATTACAGGCCCTTCGGCCCACAATGTTGTGCCGACCATGAAACCTACTCCAGAGCATTTATGGGGACACCTTACGTAAGGAAGATTGTGCTGGCGTTGGAGGGGGATCCAGAGGACGTTCGCAAGAACGATCCCAGGATTGAAGGGGTTAACATGAGCATTTGATGGCTCTGGGCCTGTACTTGGTGGAGTTGAGAAGAATGGGGTGGGGGGGGGGTGGCATCCCATTGAAAGCCCATCGAATATTGAAAGGGTGGATGTGGAGGGGATGCTTCCTGTACTGTAGGAGTCTGCGACTGGAGGTCACAGCTTCAGAATGCAAGGACGTCCCCCTTAGAAAAGAGACGAGCAATTTCTTTAGCCACGGGGTGGAGAATCTGTGGAATTCATTACCACAGGCGGCTGTGGAGGCCAAATCACTGGGTATATTTAAACTGAGGTTGAGAGATTCCCGATTAGTAAGGGTGTCAAAGATTATCGGGAGAAGACAAGAGAATGGGGATGAGAGGGATATTAAATCAGCTTTGATGGGCTAAATGGGCTAATTGTACTCCTATCTTTTATGGTCAGTGGTTCCTTAAAGTTTTTAAAGCCAAGGGGTGGTAATGGGGACAAGCTCCCACTACCTATTCAATGCTCCCAATGGCGTGCACCTCAAATAGCCTCTGGCAACCAAGTCCAGCTCCCGGCCTTCACGTGTGGTTTAGCTACTACGCCCGGCGGAACCGTTTCTACCGACAGGAGAAGGGGCAAAAGCGGGTTACTGGCACCTTAAAACCAGTCGCTTCGGGCGGACGGGGCTCGTCAGTCGTGGTCGGCAGCTCATCCAGCAGAAGGAAAACTGATCTCAAACCTCTGCTGCCCTTGCAGTTATACCCGCTCACGGGGAAGGCTTCGGGGGCAGATCCCGAGGGGGGAAATCCGGAGCTGGGGGTCCCTGGAGGTCCGTTGAGTTCATCGCTGACCGGTGACTCCCGCGACGCCGCTGGAGCCAAACTGTATCGTGTCCTCTTCCTTTGGGCTCATCAGACGCGTGGAGAGGGGGAGCTTACTACACGGGCAACAGCTCGCTCTCCATATCGTACTGCCCAGGCTTATGTATCTAGACAGCTAGGACACAACATCCACGGTCAGCTCTGACTGCCAGAGCCAGTGGTGGTACCCGCGAGCTGGTGCTGGGATCATGGGGTAGGGCTGGTATAGCATGGGTGCTGGATGGTCAGCTCAGGAGGTGGTGGGATGATGGGCCTGCCTCCACTCCGTATCTCACGCTCGAACCCAGCCCAATACTTGCGGTCACTCAACTTCAAGTTGAACGGTCATTAAACTATTCCATCGGGACCGACCTTCCAGCTGAGCCCCACTGCCGGGAGCTCGACCCACGGCCGCCGGTGCTCAGAATGCAGGGCCGGTCGTAGAGTCATAGAGCAGGACATCGCAGAAGCAGGCCCTTTGGCCCGTCTAGCCCATGCTGAGCTATTCTGCCTGGTATAAGCCCTCCACACCCGTCCCATCCACTTGTTTATCCAAACAGTGTTGAAATCAAACCCACATCCACCATGGTGGCTCCTGGTTCACTCTCTCCACCCCCTGAGTGAAGGAGTTCCCCTAAATGTTTCACCTTTCTCCCTTAGCCTATGACCCTCTAGTTTTAGTCTTGCCCAACCTCAGTGGAAAGAACCCCTATCTATACTCCTAATTATTTTCTGTGCTCCCATCAAATCTCCCTATATTCTGCCTTATCTACTGGAGAACTTCTCTCCTAGATCCTCTGCTGCCTTCCGAAATCAACACGGTTCTTTGCTCCAACAGATTTCTACGATGTTACAGCCTCCTTGTTCCTGACGCCACCCGTTTGCCCTGCGGGGGCTGACCATTCTCAAGTCGGGCTGTGAGCCCTCAAGGCTGAAGAGGCCAGACAGGTAGTCAGAGCCTCGGAAAGGCCCGGCAGTCTTTGAGGTCCAAAGCCGGGGGCCGAACTCCGTCTCCCGTCTTAATGGCAATGTTACCCATTGTCGTCCTCATTATGTGCTGTGTTGTATGACATCATCATTATGTGTCGTGTTGTATGACATCATCATTATGTGCTGTGTTGTATGACATCATCATTATGTGCCGTGTTGTATGACATGGGTCAGCATGTCCTCGTTGTTGATAATCAACGCTGGTGCACCTCAGGGGTGTGTGCTTAGCCCACTGCTCTACTCTCTATATACCCATGACTGTGTGGCTAGGCATAGCTCAAACACCATCTACAAATTTGCTGACCGTACAACCATTGTTGGTAGAATCTCAGGTGGTGACGAGAGGGCGTACAGGAGTGAGATATGCCAACTAGTGGAGTGGTGCCACAGCAACAACCTGGCACTCAACGTCAGTAAGACGAAAGAGCTGATTGTGGACTTCAGGAAGGGCCAGACGAAGGAACACGTACCAATCCTCAACAGAGGGATCAGAAGTGGAGAGACTGAGCAGTTTCAATTTCCTGGGTGTCAAGATCTCTGAGAATCTGGCATTTGGCATGTCATGAGATTTGGCATGTCAACAAATACACTCAAAAGCTCCTATAGCTGTACCGTGGAGAGCATTCTGACAGGCTGCACCACTGTCTGGTATGGAGGGGCTACTGCACAGGACCGAAAGAAGCTGCTGAGGGTTATAAATCTAGTCAGCTCCATCTTGAGTACTAGCCAACAAAGTACCCAGGACATCTTCAGGGAGCGGTGTCTCAGAAAGGCAGATTCCATTATTAAGGACCCCCAGCACCCAGGGCATGCCCTTTTCTCAATGTACCTCCTCCCTGATGGTAACAGTGAGAAGAGGGCATGTCCTGGGTGCTGTGGGTCTATAATAATAGACGCTGCCTTTCTGAGACACCGCTCCCTGAAGATGCCCTGGGAACTTTGTAGGCTAGTACCCAAGATGGAACTGACTAGATTTACAACCCTCTGCAGCTTCTTTCGGTCCTGTGCAGTAGCCCCTCCATACCAGACAGTGATGCAGCCTGTCAGAATGCTCTCCACGGTACAGCTATAGAAGCTTTTGAGTGTATTTGTCGACATGCCAAATCTCTTCAAACTCCTAATGAAGTATAGCCACT